>NC_073305.1:77245981-77440743 GCF_027595985.1 Sorex araneus | reverse complement strand
GCTCAGGAGGACCATATGGGATGCTGGGAATCGAACCTGGGTTGGCCACGTGCAAGGCAAACGCCCTACCTGCTGTGCTATCACTCCAGCCCCTCTCTCTTTCCTCTCTCTCTCTCTCTCTCTCTCTCTCTTTCTTTCTTTCTTTCTTTCTTTCTTTCTTTCTTTCTTTCTTTCTTTCTTTCTTTCTTTCTTTCTTTCTTCTTTCTTTCTTTTCTTTTATCCCTCCCTCCCTCCCTTCCTCCCTTCCTTCCTTCCTTCCTTCCTTGGCCGTGTGCAAAAAGCTTGGCCGTGTGCAAGGCAAACGGCCTACCCACTGTGCTATCACTCCAGCCCCAAGAGCATTTCTGAGGCTGCTGGGCAGCCCATCATGAGGGGCTGCCAGTCATATCCTCTGTGCCCAGGACTGCAGGTAATAGGCTGGTGCCCCCATAATCCCTTGCAGCTATCAGGCCTGGCAGAGCGCTGCTGCGGACCATCTCAGTCCTGAGACCAGATTCACCAAGGTTCTGCTTGTCTTGGAAACACCTCAGAGCCGTACAATACGCTTACCTTTCCAGGGGTAGAGCTTGCCCAGGTAACTTGGCTTCGGTGTGTGTGTGTGGGAGGGGGCTCCCAGCCTGCATTCCTGTGTGCTCGGGGGACCATGTAATGCCGAGACTCGAACTGAGGGTCTGACCCAAGCCAGGCCTGAGCTCCAGCCCTCTGAGTTCTCTGCAGCCCCCTCTCTGCGTCTGCGGCGCCCACAGCCTCACAGCCCTTTCTCCTAGCACCAGCGTTATCTGCTGTCCTAGGATTTGGGCCCATGGATGCAAAGGCAGGAGGAAGGAGGTCCGCCGTGTGCACCCTCGCCCTGTGGCCCCAGATCCTGAGGATGGGCTGCATACGTGGTGTGACAACAGCTCTCTGAGGTACACACTGAATGCCGCAAACTGAAGGAATGAATAAATGGAATAGATCATTCCTAGAGTGTGACCGAAGGGAATGCTACTGTTATATATAATATTGAAGAGTTTCTGAAAGTATTTATTATTATTATTATTATTATTATTGGACTGGAGCAATAGCACAGCAGGTAGGGCGTTTGCCTTGCACGCGGCTGACCCAGGTTCGATTCTTCCGTCCTTCTTGGAGACCCCGCAGGCACCGAGAGTATCCTGCACGCACGGCAGAGCCTGGCAAGCTACCCATAGTGTATTTGGTACACCAAAAACAGTAACAATGAAACGTTACTGGTGCCCAATTGAGCAAATCGATGAGCAACGGATTACAGTGATACAGTGATGATGATTATTATTATTGATTTTTTTGCCACACCTGGTGATACTCAGGGGTTACTCCTATCTCTGAACTCAGGAATTGCTCCTGGCAGTGCTCAGGACCACAGGGGATGCCAGGGGTTGAAGCTGAATCAGCTCGTGAGGCGAATTCCCGACCTGCTGTACTCTTGCCCTGGGCCCCTAAGCAAGTAGATTTTAGCAGACTCCCCCATCCTCCTGTCCCATCATTGTTGCTGCAGTGATAGGGAGGACACACACACACACACACACACACACACACACACACACACGGGTCTTTGAGCTGTGGGATCACTCTGGGCACACACTGGTTGTTGCACCCAGAGGAGTCACCGTGGGGCTGGCCTCTGAGCTCACGTCCTGCTTGTGGCTGTGCTGCTTGCTTAAGTTTTGTGAGGTTACGGTGCCCACATACGCGAGGCGACGGGGTGTGGGAGGTGACGGGGTGTGGGAGGCCATCGCCCGTGGAGGGGAACAGCTGCAAGCGACTGAACCTGCAGTCCCACACTTGCCAGGCAGGCACTTGGCTCATCTCTGTAGTTGTTTTCTTTTCTTGTTTGTTTTGTTTGGGGGCCACACCCAGTGGGTGCTCAGGGCTGGCTCCTGGCTCTGCACTCAATCAGTGCTGGCAGTGCTCAGGGGACCACATGAGATGCTGGGAATTGAACCCAGGTCGGTCACATGCAAGACCAGCACCCTGCCTGCTGTACTAATGGTCCAGCCCTTCCTTTCAGTAGGTTTTTAAAATTCTCATTACATGAAAAAATTACACTGTCATGTGTGGTGTTAGATCAGAATTTCCTGAGACCTTCTCTCATGATAGACATTCGTGAATAAAATTATCTTCTTTTTTTGTTTGTTTTGGGGGCAAACCCAGCAATGCTCAGGGTTACTCCTGGCTGTATACTCAGAAGTGACTCCTGGCAGTGCTCAGGGGACCTTAAAGATGGTGGGAATTGAACCTGGTCACATGCAAGGCCAATGTGACCTCTCCACTGTACTTCACTTGGCCCCTCAAATAATTTTCTTACACACCTGGTTTTGTACAGTAGCTTATGTCAAGCTTGAAATTTATATCTAAATTTTTGATATAGATTTCAAACTTGAAATCGGACGAGTCTCACGCATGAAAGTACCGGCAGAGGAACCAGGTGTGTGAGACCCGGGGCTGAGACCTCCAAGCCTGTTCGGATAGGGACTGGGCCTCTTCTGCACAGATTTCCCATTTTCCAGTAGCTAGGTGGTCACACCCAGGGACTGCCCCCAGCGCCGTGTAATCCCACCAATGGCCAACATCCAGAGACTTAAAAGCAAGCTCCTGGAAGGGCGTGGCCACTTTGCGGCTGCGCCATATCTTATAGCCTACCTCTCCCTCTGGGAGAACCTGGCAAGCTACCGAGAGTTTCCTGCCCACATGGGAGAGCCTCGCATACTCCCCGTGGCGTATTCATATGCCAAAAACAGTAACAAGCTGGGTCTCATTCCCCTGACCCTGAAAGAGCCTCCAATGCGGCATCGTTGGGAAGGACGAGTAGAGAGAGGCTTCTAAAATCTCAGGGCTAGGACAAATGGAGACCGCTCGAGAAATTCGACAATCAGCGGGATAATGATGATAATGATGATGATGATGATCTAAATTTTAATTTTTAAATAAGTTTATAACTTTTAAAATTGTACTAACTTTGATTTTGTTTTGACTTTTGGGTCACGCCCAGTGGGACTTAGGACCTACTGTTTATTCTGTGCTAAGGGGGCACTCCTGGTGGAGCTTGGGGGGCCACTCAGTGCTTGGAAATTGGATGCAGAGCATTCACTCAGCCCGTTGAGCTATCTCTCTAATCCTCTATCTAAGTCTACTTTTTTTTTTATTGCGGATTGGTGTGGCTTGGGGCCACACCAGCAGTGCTCAGAGACTATTTCTGGCTCTGTGTTGGGGGACTGTGTGTGGTGCTGGGGATTCAAATCGGGGTCAGTGGAATGCAGGGCCAGTGACTTAGCTCTGTACTATCTTTCTGTCCCCTCTCAATTTTTAAGGAAAAGCATCATAAAGGAATGAGAAATAGGTAAGCACAAAAGAAGACAACTGGGGAAAAAATAAACATAAGGAACACAATAAATATAAACAAATAAAATTTATTGACTGAATACCAACTTTTTGGGGGTGATAGGTTGCCCAGTAATGCTCAGGGTTACTCCTGGTATTGCTCAGGGGACCATATGGGATGCTGGGGATCAAATCCAGGTCTCAGCCATGTTCAAAGCAAGCGCCCTACCTGCTCTACTGTCTCTCTCCAACAAAATCACCAAATTTTTAAAAATACTACTTTTGGGGGGTCTGGTGCTGCCAGCAGGTGAACCTGTACCTGTGGGGCGAGTGCATCAGCAGCCTGATGGTGCCTTCAGACTTCCAGATACCCCAAAATTGCTGCTGTGCCTTTGGCCAGACTCCAACAACTTGGGGCCAAGTTTACCAAGAAATTAAACGACCAAAAGTTAGGTGTGTGGGAGACACATCCACAAACCACCTCTAGCTCAGCTATATAGCTCATTTATTGGCCTTATTTCAGAGACCCATAAAGAGATCAAAAGATGCAGTTAGGGTCTGTAGGGCAGAGGTAAGTGGGAACCCATGACTGAGATCTCCAAGCCTGTTTGGATCAGGACTGGGTCTCCTCCCCCCAGGTCCCCAGTTTTCCGGAAGCTTGACAGTCACACCCACAAACTGCCCCTGGCGCCATGTAGTCTCATCAATGGCCAAGACCCAGAGACTGTAAACTAAAGCTCCCGAAAGAGAACAACACAGAATTTCCTGGACATTATATTCTATCCATAACAAGCAATACAAAACAAATCATCTAGCATTGCCTTTTCGGCAGGTTTGAGTGGTGGTGTTGAAATATCAAATGTAGTCAAAGTAGAGAAAGAGAATGGGGGAAATTGTCTACCACACAGGCAGGGGAAGGGTTGGAATGAGGGTGGGGTGAGGGAATACTGGGAATTTTGGTGGTGGAAAATGTGCACTGGTGGAGGGATGGGTGTTTGGTGATTGTATGACCGGGGCTCAAACATGAAAGCTTTGTAATTGTATCTTACAGTGAATCAAAAAAAAAAAAAAAGGGAAGGGAAATAAAATAATAAAATAAAATTAACATTCAGAATAGAATAATAAAAAAAAATGTGGAGTTCATGCCCGATTCAATCAACTTAATCAATGGCTTAATAAATAGCAGTAGCACTGTATCACTGTCATCCCATTGCTCATCGATTTGCTCGAGTGGGCACCAGTAACGTCTCCATTGTGAGACTTGTTGTTACTGTTTTTGGCATATCGAATGCGCCACAGGTAGCTTGGCAGGCTCTGCCATGTGGGCAGGATATTCTCGGTAGCTTGCTGGGCTCTCCGAGAGGGACAAAGGAATCGAACCCAGGTCGGCTGTGTGTAAGGCAAACGCCCGCTGTGCTATCGCTCCAGTTTAAATAGCAGTATCACTGTATCACTGTCATCGATTTACTCAAGCGGGCAACAGTAATGTCTCCATTGTTCCCAACCCTAAGATTTTAGCAGAGTACTCCTACATTATTATTATTTTTAAATACTGTTTAGTGCTGGTGAAACAGCTCAGTGGACTGAGTCCATACTTTGTACTCACCTTGCCCTGGGTCCCTGGTCTCACATAGTCCTGAGCAGCCAGGAGTAGCCTTCAAGCATTGGTGGATATAACTCCCATCCCCCAAAATAAGAAAGAGCACAATGTCTAGATTGTTAAAAACAACAGCAACAAAATCCACACTGCGTTTTGTTGTGCTTGTATATTTTGGTGGGAACCGCACCCAGTGGTGCTCAGGGGCTACTCCAGGCAGTGCTCAGGGTATGATGCAGTTACAGAGATTGAACTGGGATCTCCTACATGCAGAGCAGGGGCTCGGCTCGTTGATCTATTTCTCTGGCCTACAAAATGCTGCTTTTTGTAAGCCGATTATGAGAGGTACACTTGGAATGAAAACAGAAAGTTTGAAATTAAAAATGTGAAAATATGTCAAACCCAAAACAATGTGTTAGGAGAAAAGCTGGGCACATCATGAAAATAAAACCACTCAGGGGCTGGGAACATGACTCAATGCAATGGACATGAGACCCCAGTTTTTATCACAAAGTATCCCACCAAGGAAGTGCCTGCCTTCCTTCTTTTATTTTTCCTCTTCCTTCCTTCCTTCCTTCCTTCCTTCCTTCCTTCCTTCCTTCCTTCCTTCCTTCCTTCCTTCCTTCCTTCCTTCCTTCCTTCCTTCCTTCCTTCCTTCCTTTCTCTTTCTTCCTTCCTCCCTCCCTCCCCCTCCCTCCTTCTCTTCCTTCTCTTCCTTCCTTTCTTCCTTCCTTCCTTCCTTCCTTCCTTCCTTCCTTCCTTCCTTCCTTCCTTCCTTCCTTCCCTTTCTCTCTCCCTTCCTTCCTTCCTTCCTTCCTTCCTTCCTTCCTTCCTTCCTTCCTTCCTTCCTTCCTTCCTTCCTTCCTTCCTTCCTTCCCTCCCTTTCTCCCTCCCTCCTTCCCTCCTTCCTTCCTTCCTTCCTTCCTTCCTTCCTTCCTTCCTTCCTTCCTTCCTTCCTTCCTTCCTTCCTTCCTTCCTTCCTTCCTCCCTCCCTCCATTTCTCCCTCCCTCCCTCCTTCCTTCCTTCCTTCCTTCCTTCCTTCCTTCCTTCCTTCCTTCCTTCCTTCCTCCCTCCCTCCCTCCCTCCCTTCTTCCTCCCTCCCTTCCTTCCTTCCTTCCTTCCTTCCTTCCTTCCTTCCTTCCTTCCTTCCTTCCTTCCTTCCTTCCTTCCTTCCTTCCTTCCTTCCTCCCTCCCTTCCTCCCTTCCTTCCTTCCTTCCTTCCTTCCTCCCTCCCTCCCTTCCTTCCTTCCTTCCTCCCTCCCTTCCTTCTTTCCTTTCTTTGTCTTTGGCTCATGCCCAACAGTGCTCAGGGCTTACTCCTGGCTCTGTGTTCATGGGTTACTTCTGGCAGTGCTCAGGGATAAAACCAGGGTTGCAGCATAGAGGCAAGTGCCTTAACACCTGTACTATCTCTCTGGCCCAGAAAAAAATACATTTTTAACCCAGTACTTATGGGCTAACTATCTCAGAAAATAAAGCAATGAGGTAAAATTACAGGGGACAGGGAGATAGCTTACAGGGGTGAGGCCTCTCATGTGTGGGGCCCAGAGTTCATCCCTTGCACGATTTGCCCACACTCAACACCACCTGCTGTGGCCCTCACAAAACTCATGCTGTGGTTCTTCACAAAAGAACCCTCACAAGAGTTCCTTAAAAATAGATAAAATTGCAAAAAAAAAAAAAAATGGGTGAGCACACCCGACAATGCTCGGGGGTTACTGCTGGGTGCTCGAGGGACCTGATGGGACGCTGGGGATGGAACCTGGTATCCACTCCAGCCCCAAGAAAAATAAATTTTGTTTTTTGGGCCACACCTGGCAATGCCCAGGGGTTACTCCTGCCTCTGCACTTAGGAATCACTCCTGGCAGTACTCGGGAGTCCATATGGGATGCTTCGGGTCAAACCTGGGCCAGCCGCATGCAAGGCAAGTGCCCTCCCCACTGTCCTTTTGCTCCAGCCCCATTCTGTCTCTCTTCTTAATCTTTGCTGCGCCTGTGTCAGACCTGTTCTCTGGGGCTGCTCCCTAGCATTTTGTACCAATTTTACAGATGAGCAAACAGAGGCTATGAGGGCTTAAGAAATCTGACCAAGGTCACAGAGCTAGTTAATAACTGAACCAGGAATCGATTCTGACCCTTATCTCCCAATGAGATCTCTCCCTACGCTGCTGCCTCGTTTCCCTTCCCATCCCTGGGGGCCCCTGCCCCAGCCCCTGGCCCATTCTGAGCTGAGCCTGAAGCCTTTGCTGCAAGCTCCCCCTGGCTCTGCACCCCCACCCTACTCACTGGGGCCCTAGAACCAATCACAGGGCTTGTTCCCCTCTGGAAAAACACAAAATATCCTTCTTACTCTCTTGCGTTTGGCTTGAGGTTGAAATGAGATTTTCGCACACCTCAGGCATGGGCCCTTGAAGGCCAGAGCAACAGTCTAGCAGGCGCAGGGCACTTGCCTTGCCAGTGGCCCACCCGGGTCTGATCCCTAGCACCCCATATGGTCCCCTGAGCCCATCAGGATTTATCCCTCACTATAAAGCCAGGAATGGCCCTGAGCACTGCCGAGCCAGCCCAATACACCAAAAGATGAAGTAAAAGAGTGAGAAACTGGTTTCTTTAAAGTTAGTTAAGTTAAACCTGAAACTTTTGTAACTTTCCACAAGGTGATTCAATAAAAAAATAAAATTTAAAATAAATAAATAAATAAAAGTGTTTACCGACAAAAAAAAAAGTTAGCACTACCCTTATTCAACCCCCTCACCCCCCCCATTGCTAGGTCCTGGGTAGGAACCACAACAAATGCACAAATGCGCAGTCACCAGCATCGAGGATTAAAACTCAGGGCCCCGGGGCCTGAGTGATAGCACAGCGGGTAGGGCATTTGCCTTGCACGCGGCTGACCTGGGTTCGTCCCATAAGGACCCCCAAGGACCACCAGGAGTAATTCCTGAGTGCAGAGCCAGGAGTAACCCCTGAACATCACTGGGGTGACCAAAAATGCAATAAATAAATAAACAAACAAACAAACAAATAAAACTCAGAGCTTCCCTCTTTTTGTTTTTTTTTTTTTTTTGCTTTTTGGGTCACACCCAGCAATGCACAGGGGTTACTCCTGGTTCATGCACTCAGGAATTACTCCTGGTGGTGCTCTGGGTACCATATAGAAAGCTGGGAATCGAACCCGGATCGGCTGCATGCAAGCCCCAGGGCCTCCCTTTGAACACATGACCACAGCACCAACTGAAAAAACTGAAGCCTTATACTTGCAGGCAAAAACTTCAAGCCACCAGGGGCTGGAGCAATAGCACAGCGGGTAGGGTGTTTGCCTGGCACGAAGCTGACCCGGGTTCAATTCCCAGCATCCAAAAAAAAAAAAGAAACCACAACCACTTAAAGCCACTCAGCTATCTCTGGGCCACTCATGCTGGGGAACCACAAACAGCGAGATAGAGTCATGGTCACCTCAGCACACGATTGAACTCATGACCCTGGGCCTTTCAGCCATTAAACTACCTTCAAGGGCCCAGGTGTGTGTGTGTGTGTGTGTGTGTGTGTGTGTGTGTGTGTGTGTGTGTGTGTGTGTGTGTGTGTGTGAGTGTGTGTGTATGAAAACTGAAGGGAATGTATGAGCGGAATTAAGTCACGGGAATGGAAAGTTTCCTTCCTGAAGTTTCTAGCAGTTCTCTAGAGTATGTATGTGGGAGTACCTGCGCCCACAGGGCCCGGCTGGGTAGAAGTATTTGACCCATTGTCTGTGTACAAGTTCCTGGGCCCCCTTGGTGGAGAGAAATACCATAAAAGTTCTAACTTCTCTTTGTGATTTTAAATTTTATTTTTAAATTCAGTGTCTGTACAGACTATCAAAAATTGCCAAGGTTGGGGGGCTGGAGCAATAGCACAGCGGGTAGGGCGTTTGCCTTGCACGTAGTTCGATTCCCAGCATCCCATATGGTCCCCTGAGGAGTAATTCCTGAGTAACCCCTGTGCATCACCGGGTATGACCCAAAAAGCAAAAAAAAAAAAAAAAAAAAAAAAGCCAAGGTTGGGACTAGTATAGACAGTAGTAACAGTACAGACAGTAGTAGAATGCTTTCCTTGCACACAGATGGCCCCAGTTTCATCCCCAGCACCCCATGTGGTCCCCAGAGCCCTGCCAGCACTAAGGGCAGAGCCAGGACTTAAGCAATGAGCATTTCCGGCTGTGACTCAAAGCCAAAGAAAAAGAGGAAAATTGGCAAGGCTGATTGTATTGCAAGGTTTTGAGGCAGGGAATTGGGGAGTTTTTCATTGGCAAGAATCACACCTCAGATTAACCTTATTGGCTAGGACACTGCCATTGTGCAAAGCTATGTTTTTGCATTGGGGGGGGCGGTGCCATGCCCCTGACAGTACAACCTGGGGTCAGTCCCAATAGTTCTTGGGATGATGCCCAGACCTCCTGTCCCTGACTTTGCATTTATTATTATTATTATTATTATTATTATTATTGTTTTCTTGGTTTGGGGGCCACACCCAGCAGTGTTCAAGCTTACTTCTGGCTCAGCACTCAGAAATTATTTCTGGTAGTGCTTCGGAGACCACACTGGATGCCAAGGATTGAACCCCAGCCGGCTATATGCAAAGCAAACGCCCTATCCTCTGTATTCTCACTCTGGCCCCTGACTTTGCTTTTTTTTTTTTTTTTTTTTTTGCTTTTTGGGTCACACCCAGCAATGCACAGGGGTCACTCCTGGCTCATGCACTCAGGAATCACCCCTGGCGGTGCTCAGGGGACCATATGGGATGCTGGGATTTGAACCCGGGTTGGCCGCGTGCAAGGCAAATGCCCTACCCGCTGTGCTATCACTCCAGCCCCTGACTTTGCATTTTAATGCTGATTATTATCTGCTTTGTCACCTCTTACTTTGATATTTTCATAGCTACACTCAGGAAGAATTCAGAAGAAATCACAGATGGTGTTTTCCTGTGTGGAATGGGATGGGATCTCAGACTGGCCTTCTGCCCTGTACCCTCTGCTTTCCTGGAGTTTGGCTTAGAGCTGCTTTCTTTCCTATCCACCAGCATTTCTGGTGACTGTGATTTTTGCCTGTCACCCACCCTGGAGATCTGCTTCCACCAGCTCCTCTAAGACTGCAGATGACAAAGCACCGTTAAAGGCAACGCCTGACCTTCACTTGTGAATCCCAACCTGGGAGGTGCAATTCTGTCCTTGACTTTATGGGGTTTCTCCAACTTTCCTAGGTAAAACTGTTACTTAAGAGAAGGGGGGAGACACGAAGGTGGTTGGGAGGGTGGCCCCACCTTCAGACTGGGTACATTAAAATTAAAAAGTACAGGAGGGCAGGCCACAAGGGTGGGGTGAGGGGATGGGGGATGGGATGGGGGGTGGGAGGGATACTGGGGTCATCCGTGGTGGAGAATGGGCACTGGTGGAGGGATGGGTTCTCGAGCATTGTATGATTGAAACAGAAGCACGAAAGTATGTAAATCTGTAAATGTACCCTCACAGTGACTAATAAAAAAAATTTTTTTAAAATATAAAAAAAAGAAAACATGAGTTAGCTCATAAAAAATGATTTTGTGACATCTAGTTTTGAAAAACTGAAATCAAAATTAACTTCAGGAAAATTTCATTTTATTTTTATTTTATTATTATTATTTTTTATTTTTGGGTCACACCTGGCGATGCACAGGGGTTACTCCTGGCTCTGCACTCAGGAATTACTCCTGGCGGTGCTCAGGGGACCATATGGAATGCTGGGATTTGAACCCGGGTTGGCCGCGTGCAAGGCAAACGCCCTCCCCGCTGTGCTATCACTCCAGCTCCAACTTCAGGAAAATTTTTAAAAAAAGTACAGGAGGGCAGCCGAGACATAATCCAGTGGGTGGGGTCCCGGGGCCCCGCCAGGAGTGATTCCTGAGCACAGAGCCAGTAGTCAGCTCTAGCACAGTTGGGTGTGGCACCCAAACAAACAAAAAGTCCAGAGGCAGCAGGTCCCATCCCGGGGGTTCCCATGCCCCACAATGGTCCGCATTTCCAGGTGAGGTCGCCCGGAGGCCGCGTGCTCCACACCCTCCCCTCCGCGTCCGCACTCGGGACCTGCGCACCCGCCACCTCCCCCGCCCCGACTCCCCTCCCTCCGCCTCCCTCTCCGGACCCTCAACTCACACACCCCCGCCGCCTCTCCTCTTCGCCCCTTAGCCCCGCCCCGCCGCCCTTGCCCCGCCCCTAGCCCCGCGCGGCCCACCTATCCCCGCCCCCCGCCTGCCCCGCCCCGCCCCCGCCTGAGGGTCACGTGTCCAGGCGCGCCGGCGATGGCTGCAGCGGAGGCGGCTGGGGGCCGCGGGGAGCTGGGGGCGCCGGGGGTGCGGGGGGCGCCGGGCCGCCGCGCGCTCTACTTCTGCGGGAGCATCCGGGGCGGCCGCGAGGACCGGGCGCTGTACGCGCGGATCGTGGCGCGGCTGCGGCGCTTCGGGGCGGTGCTCACCGAGCACGTGGCGGCCGCCGAGCTGGGCGCGCGCGGTGAGGCCCGGGACGCGGCGGGCGGGCACCCTGACCCTCACCCTGCCGGCCTCGGGGGCGCCGGACACCCCCCACACACCC
This sequence comes from Sorex araneus, assembly GCF_027595985.1. Lineage (NCBI taxonomy): Eukaryota > Metazoa > Chordata > Mammalia > Eulipotyphla > Soricidae > Sorex > Sorex araneus. The sequence continues at coordinate 77,429,208 of NC_073305.1, read as the reverse complement.
TTGTCACACACGCCCCTGCCACTCACACACGCCCTGTCACAAACCCCCTGCCGCTCACACACCCTTCTCACACACACATCCTTGTCACACACACCCCTGCCGGTCACACACGCCCTGTCACACACACAATCCTGCCACTCACACACCCTTCTCGCACACACACACACACACACACCCTTCTCACACACACATCCTTGTCACACACACCCCTGCCGGTCACACATGCCCTGTCACACACACACAATCCTGCCACTCACACACCCTTCTCGCGCACACACACACACACACCCTTCTCACACACACATCCTTGTCACACACACCCCTGCCGGTCACACACGCCCTGTCACACACACAATCCTGCCACTCACACACCCTTCTTGCACACGCACACACACACACACACATCCTTGTCACACACACCCCTGCCGGTCACACATGCCCTGTCACACACACATAATCCTGCCACTCACACACCCTTCTCGCACACACACACACACACACCCTTCTCACACACACATCCTTGTCACACACACCCCTGCTGGTCACACACGCCCTGTCACACACACACAATCCTGCCATTCACACACCCTTCTCACACACACACACACACACACACCCTTCTCACACACCCCTGCCGGTCACACACACCCTGTCACACACACACAATCCTGCCACACACACACCCTTCTCACACACACATCCTTGTCACACACACCCCTGCCGGTCACACACACCCTGTCACACACACACAATCCTGCCACTCACACACCCTTCTCACACACAAACGTCCTGTCACACACACAACCCTGCCACTCACACACCCTTGTCATACACACCCCTGCCACTCAACATACCTGTCACTCACACACACCCCTGCCATTCACACACCTGACATACTCATACACCCCTGCCACTCACACATTCGTCACAAACATACCCCTGCAATTCACACATGCCCTGTCACACATATCCCTGCCACTCCCCCACACCTGTCACACACACCCCTGCCACTCACACACACCCTGTCACACACCCGTCACTAACACACATCCCTGCCACTCACACATATCCCTGTCATACCTGTCACCCCTGTAACTCATACACACATCCCTTCACATACATATACCCATCACACACCCCTACCACTCACAAACACACACACCCCTGCCATACACACATAATCATCACACACTCCTGTCACACACTTATGACTCACACCCATCACACACCTGTCATACACACTTGTGTCACACACCCGCCACATGCAGCACCCCTGTCATACACCCGGGACACACACACACCTGTCACTCACACCTGTCACTTATACCCCCCATCACTCACACATACCCATCACTCACAAGTACCTGTCACACAGAAACATACACCCCTGCTGCTCACCTGTCTCACACATCTGTCAAACACACACATCTCAAACACACACATCTGTCTCACACACCCTCATCACACACATACCTGTCACACACACATACTCCCTATCACACACATGCTACGTCTCTTGGTGCTCAGCTCAGCCCTGTGGGGATGTGCTCTGCCCTTCCCTACCTCCAGCCCTTTCTCCAGGCCTGAGCCTGCCCTCCCATAGCACGCAGCTGTATTGAGCTGGTTGACATCCTCAGTGTGTATTTAGCGTGCTGCCTAGTTAGTGGCTGGATGATTACAGCATAATGTCGTGAAATGCTTATCCCTAAGCTTGTTAATATCTTCACCTCATATAGGTTTTTTGTTTCATTTTGTTTTTTAAGCAAAGAAAAGGCCCAGAATGATAGTACAGTGGGTAGGGTGCTTACCTTTCATGTGGCCAACCTGGGTTCGATCCTGGCATCACAAAGGGTCCCCTGATCACCACCTAGAGTGATTCCTGAGCAGAGCCTAAAGTAAGCCCTAGCACCACTGGGTTGGTCCGCCCCCCCAAAAAAAAGAGGGGAGAAAGAAAAGTTTTCTTTCCATGGTGTGAGACCCCTTCGCATTTCCTTACAGTTTTAAACATACCCAAGAGCGGGCTGGAGCGAGATAGCACAGCGGGTAGGGCGTTTGCCTTGCACGCGGCCGACCCGGGTTCGATCCCCGGCATCCCATATGGTCCCCCAAGCACCGCCAGGAGTAATTCCTGAGTGCAAAGCCAGGAGTAACCCCTGAGCATCGCTGGGTGTGACCCAAAAAGCAAAACAAAAAACCAAAAACATACCCAAGAGCAGGCTGGTGGGAGAGTGGGTGGGTGGCTTACTCCGTGCTGGGGGTGCGGTGGAGACATACTGGATTAAGCTGGGCTGCTTGCATGTGGGGCACTGCTCAGCACTTTGAGCCACCTCCCGAGGAAGAACACTTTTTATTGGGGTAGAGGTGTCACTTTTCAGGTTTTGAGCCACAGCTGCTGTGCTCGGGCTACTATTGGCTTGGTGCACAGGGGTCACTCCCTGGTGGTGCTGAGGGATGCGAGCTGGATCTTCTGCATGCAGAGCATGTACTCCCAGTCTTTCTGACCGAGTTTCTTTCACTGTTTCTTTTCCACTTAGGTGGCTCACTTCCCTTCCCTTCCCTCTTGCTGCTGTTACAGTGACCAGGGACCACCCGCTCTTGTTCATGGTGCATGTACACTGGGTTGTAGCACTTGCTAGGGGGGGCACATTTTTATTTAGATTTTTATTTTGGTTTTTGGGCCACAAGCAGCCAGTGCTCAGGGATCACTTCTCATGGTCCTCGGAGGGCCACATGGGATACCAGGGATTGAGCCCGGGCTGGCAAAGTGCAAGGTAAGTACCTTACTTTCTGTACTAGGTCTCCAGCTCCTGGTACCATGCTGTTTTGATCCTATACTTTGTAACGTAGCTGGGAGTCAGGAAATGTGATGTCTCTTCCTTTGTTCTTTCTCAGAATTGTTTTGGTAATTCAGAGCCTTTGTGTGGTTCCTATGGGGAAGCCACATTTTAAGATTTTTTTTCTACTTTAATAGAAATATCTCAGGGCCGGACCAATAGTACAGTGGGTAGGGCATTTGCCTCACATGTGGCCAACCCAGGTTGATCCCTGTTATCCCATATGGACCCCCAACCACCGCCAGGAGCGATTCCTGAATGTAGAGTCAGGAGTAACCCCTGAGCATCACTGGGTGTGACCCAACTCCCCCCCCCAAAAAAATGCCATCTTGACAGGGATTGTTGTGAATTTATAGATGATTTAGGTAGTATGAACATAGTAATAATAGTTTTTAATCCATGAGCCCAGGATACTTCCATTTGTTTTTATAATTCTTTTATAAGTGTGTTATTTTTTGTGGATTTTTAAACCTCCTTGGTTAAAGTCATGATTGTGTTTTATATTAGTTTTATTGTTCTGGAGGGCCACACCCAATAATGCTCAGGGTTACTCCTGACTCTGTGCTCAGGGGTCATTCCTGGTGCTCAGAGACCATAAGGAATTAAGGGGATTTAACCCGGGATCGCCAAGTGCAAGGCAAATGCTGTACCTGCTGTCCTATTGCTTCAGCTCCTACTGTTTTATTTTTTTTTATTTTATTTTTTTATTTTTTTTTTTGCTTTTTGGGTCACACCCGGCAATGCACAGGGGTCACTCCTGGCTCATGCACTCAGGAATTACTCCTGGCGGTGCTCGGGGGACCATATGGGATGCTGGGATTCGAACCCGGGTCGGCCGCGTGCAAGGCAAACGCCCTACCCGCTGTGCTATCACTCCAGCCCCTGTTTTATTATTTTTGATGCTACCTTAGTATCATTTTACTATTTTGGGGGTTAAAGTAACGTAAGGGGCTGGAGCGATAGAACAGCAGGTAGGGTGCTTGCCTGGCACATGGCCAGGGTTAGATCCCCAGCAACCCATGTGGTCTCCTGAACCCTCCAGGAGTGAACCCTTAGTACAGAGCCAGGAGTAACCTCTGAGTATTGCTGGATGTAGCAAAAAAAAAAAAAAAAAAAGTAACACACAGGGGCAAGAGAGGTAGTAAAGAGTAGAGCATTTGCCTTGCATGAGGCCAACCTGGGTTCAATCCTTTTTTTTTTTTTTGCTTTTTGGGTCACACCTGGCAATGCACAGGGGTTACTCCTGGCTCTGCACTCAGGAATTAATTACTCCTGGCGGTGCTCAGGGAATCATATGGGATGCTGGGAATCGAACCCGGGTCGGCCACCTGCAAGGCAAACTCCCTACCTGCTGTGCTATTGCTCCAGACCCCTGGGTTCAATCTTTGGCACTACTTATACCCCCTGAGCATCGTTCTAAGCACAGAGACCAAATAACCCCAGGCAGGGCCATTTAGGGCCTCCAAATCCCAAAGAAAAGCAAACTATCAGACTGTGGGGACGCATAGGACGGATCTGTGTGCTCCACAGATGGTGAGGCTTCTGGTCACTGCTCAAGGTCCAGAGGGCCTGGTTTCTCCCACTTAGATTTGCTCTAAGGTTCCCTGAGGGGAACTGTCTTGAAGGCCCCTTTTTTTGCAGAGCACCTGGCATGGGGCTGTAGATTCTGCTGAGCCGGGAGGCCAGGCCCCTCTGCAGCCTGCTTTGGTGGGTCCCAACACTGGACGCTGAGGCCAGGAGGAATCCCGGCAGGAGCTTTCATCCAGTCCTCAGGCGGTTCTGGGCACCATATTGGGTGCTGCCATTCCTTTCCTGGCCCCACCCAGGCTCTCACACCTGTTGCCCATTCCCCAAACCCAGGCCCTCTCCCTCTCACCCTCACGGGCTGCAGCTGACTTCACAGCTGTCAAGCCCCATCACAGCCCACCTTGTGCAGGCTCCAGTCCATCTGGCCCTGTGCTGCTGGGCTGGCTGCTAGAGAAGGGCAGAGTGCTGACGGCCCTGGCCTTGACCACTGTTCTCTCCATGGCAGGGGAGGAGGCTGTAGAGGGTGACAGGCTCATCCATGAGCGGGACCTGACCTGGCTGCAGCAGGCAGATGGTGAGTGTGACCCTCCCCTCCCCTGGTCAAACACCACTAGGTGTGAGGCGAGCTCCTCACATCCCACAATTACCCTGTCACCTCCTCCCTCCTGCCCCTCTCACCTTGGCTCATTTTTTTTGACGGGTGGGCATCTGGGGTGCCATGTGCAAGGCAAATGCCTCCCCCACTGTCTTATCACTGTGGCACCCTCTGCTCATCTTTCTTCCCAGTGGTGGTGGCAGAGGTGACCCAGCCCTCCCTGGGTGTGGGCTACGAGCTGGGCCGAGCCGTGGCCCTCAACAAGCAAATCCTATGCCTGTTCCGCCCTCAGTCTGGCCGAGGTGAGCACTCAGCAAGGGGCAGGGGGCACATGGGGCAGGGAGGGCGGTTCCCTCATCTTCCTCTGTCTCTGCAGTGCTTTCAGCCATGATTCGGGGCGCGGTGGATGACACTCGCTTCCAGGTGTGGGACTATGAGGAGGGCGAGGTGGAGGCCACCCTGGACCGGTACTTCGAGGCCCACCCTCCTGAGCAGGCGGCGGCCACCCCGGACTCAACTGCTTGACGTCATACTGTGTTAGATGCTTCTTGGCCCCAGCTCCCCATTAAGAGGCTGTGGCAAACAGTACAGTGGGTCGGGCACTTATCTTGGCATGTACCTGGTCTGGGTTTGACCCCTGGCATCCACATGGTCCCCCGAGCCCTGCCAGGAGTGTGCCCTGAGCACCAAAAGCAGCCCAAAAGCAACAACAAGAATTAAAGGTGTGTTTCTAGTTCTCATTTGCTCTCTGAGCGTGAATAAGGGGCAGACACCCCTCAACATCCCTTCTGTCTGCACCTCTGCTCCTTCTTGAGATGCAGGGATCTGCGGAGTGTGAAGGAAGGCAGCTGGCTGGCCATTCTTGTTTCCTCTGCAGCCAGGCAGCCTCGCAGGGCCCCTTCCCTGATCAGCTCAGGCCCACCGCCCCGCTTCAGGCCTTCCACGGGGATGCGGGGCTGCAGCTCCATGTGCGTGGCATGTATGACACCCTGGATTTGATCCCCACGGGAGACAAACCCGCACAGACCCCAAGTACCATCCCCAGCACCTAGGGGCAGGTCAACAGGAGTGAGCCCTGTTCAAGGGATTAAGGCATGACTGAGCACCACCAGTGGTGATCCCTGAATACAGAGCCAGGAGTAAGCCCTGAGCGCGGCGGGTGTGGTGCCCCCACAGAAAAAAAGAAAAAAGAAAGGAAAGGAAAAATAAATCCACTAAGAGTAAAGCAACAGTGGGTGGGAGACAGGCTGGGCAGGGGCTCACTGCTGGCAGTGTGGTACCGGCATACTGTACATGTGAAACCCTGCCACCAGTACTGCCTCCAGTCACAATATCTCAGACCGACACCAAGCAACAGTGCAGAGGTGGGGGTCGGGAGCAGAAGCTGGCCCGTGGGGATGCTGCAGCCTGTGGGATTATGTGGAAAATAGTTTATTGAGTAAACAGAAGAAGGTGCTGCTGGGAAATGGCTTCCCCCCCACCCCCGAATGAGGGTGGGGTGATTCCTCACCATGGGGGCTACAAATGCTCCCTGTGCCCTGCGCACCTCAGTCATAAACCTCATCGTCATCTTCTTCCTCATCCCCAAAGAAGAAAGTCTCTCGGTCCAGGTTCTCCGACTCCTCGTCGTCAGAGAAGCTGTCAAAGTCTCCTTGTTGCCAGTCATGCACCTCCTCTTCCTCCTCCTCCTCCACTTCCTCCTCCTCTTCATCCACCTCCAGGCCCAAGACCCTCAGTAGCCTAGAGGGGGAGGTCACACTCAGCCCCCCTCCCCCGCGTGCCCCCTCACCTGCCCACCGGGGCTCTGCCCGACACTCACTGATGACTGCCTGGCACGTTGGAGCCCTTCACCTCGCGAGCCTCTGAGGATGGGCTCTGGAGCCCCACGCGGAAATCCTGAGAGGGAACAGGGAGGGTGTTGGGGGTGCTGCCAAGCCCCCACCCCCAGCTCTGTCCTCTCCCACCCAACTTGTGTGCTTGAGCTGAGAAGTTACTCCAGCAGACTCTCCATGGAACCAGGGTTGCCCCAGGACTCAGTGTCCACAAGTGCACTCAAGACAGAAGGTGCTCAGGGCTGACTGCTGCCTCTGCACTCAGGGATCACTGCTGGCAGTGCCCAGGGGGTGGGGGGGCCCCCATGGGGTGCCAGAGATTGGGCCTGGGTGGGTCACATGCAAGGCAAGGGCCCTGCCCGCTGTCCTATCTCTCCGGCCGGGGACTCCTGGGATTCTGATCCCCTATCTGGGAAGTCTAATCTGAGAGTAGTTCCCAGGGGTGCCAGGGACACCCCGCGCAGGCACCTGAGTGGGCTCATGCCCTGGTGTACACACCTGGGTGGAATGCTGCAGGATGGCCAGCAGCCGCTCCTGGATGCGCCGCAGCAGTTCCAGGCCTGTGTTGAGGCTGTCGGCGTGCAGCAGGCGCAGGGATGCGGCCAGGTCTCGGCACCGTAGCAGGGCCTCCTCTGCAGGCACAGCACACGGCTCCCCTCCATGCCCCTGCGCACCCCATCCTCCCAGGGTCCACGCCCACTCGGAAAGGCCAGCCAGGAGCTGTACCTGTGGGTGCCTCCCGCCACAACTTTACTGCCCGCCGCCCCCTTCCACAGTTCATTTCAGCCAGCAGTGAGCAGGCACGGAAGGACGTGCCCGGGCTGAGCGCAGTGGGAACCCTGGGGAGCAGGGGCAGCCCACCCAGGAGGATCTGCAGGGCGTTCGTATGCAGCTCCAGGCTCTCCGTCTGCTGCTCCACCACGTCCATGTGCTCCGTGTCCTGGTTGTAGAAGCTGTACACGCAGGCGTAGGCCAGCACCTGAGGGAGTCCCCGTCAGCTGGAGCCCCTCTGGCCGGCCAGGTCTCCCGCGTACACCCTTCTCCCCACTATCCCCACCTTCCGGGCCTGCTCCAGTCCCCGGCAGGCGTCATGGACGAAGGTGAAGGATCTGGGTGGGGGCTCCTCATGGATGGCGGTGATGCGGTTCCGCAAGTTCACAGCGAAGTCCTGGGTGGGAGCAGAGGCTCAGCTCTGCCTGCCCAACTGCCCCCAGCCCCCACCCACCCACAGCAGCCATCCCAGCAGCTGTGAGTGCCCCCCACCTGACAGCCCCCTGCTCACCCGGGCCTGGTGGTGGAATGTGCACCTCTCGTTATAGTCCTGGAAGCACTTCTCCTGGCGAGCAGCTTTACTGACCTGGGGAGGGCGCAATGAGGGGTTCTGGGCTGGGGTCCGGGGATTCCCTGTCAGACAAACCCTCAGAAGTGGGTGATGGCAGCGCGTTCAGCAGGCTGGCTTCCTGACAGTTTTTGCTGTGGTGCTGGCGGGCCTCCCCAGTGCCTGGGCTGCAGGCACTGCACTGCCCTCCCAGGACAGAACTCTCAGGCCCACTGTCCACCGGCCCCTGACGTCCAGGGCCCATGGTAGCATACCATCCTGGCTGCCCAGCTGCTCTGGCCCCTGGGCCCCCCTTACCATGGCAGAGCAGTTGTAATAGTCTTTATGGTTCGGCTTCCAGGACTTGAGGCAGCGCCAGCAGAATCCATGCTTGCATTTGGCACACGTCATGCTAGGGAGGAGGCCAGCCGGTCACAGGGCCCTGCCCTGGCTAGGTCACAGCAGAAAGTCCAGGGGCCTGGAGCTACCATGGAGAAGCCCCACCCTCTGCCCCTACAGCCTCCTCACCCCCAATCCTTCTGAATCCCACCCACCCTGCCTCTGAATCACGCCCCCATGGGGTGACCCCTAGGAGTAGGGCTGGGACTGCAAGAGCCAGGGTTCTGGGGTGTGGGCGAGGAAGCAGGCTCCCACTGCTGCTTCCTTAGGCCAAGCCTCCCCTCCCTCGGCCCACAACTGCCCCTCTTTCTTACTGCAGACACCCCTCGTTCTTCTCGATGGGCGCCTGGCAGCTGGGACAGCGCTTGGAGATGAGCTTGGCCAAGTGTTTGCTCTGGGCCTCCACACTCATGCCGTCATAGTAGCCGCCGTCGTCCACCCACTGCGACATGTGCCCACAGCTGGCAGGGTAGTGAGCCTGGGGAGGAAGACAGTGAGGGCACCATCCGGCCCTTCTCAGGCAACACAAGGATGCTGTTCATGGAAGGGTGGGGGGCCTGGGAGCCTCCGGGGAGCAACCCAGAGCTCACAGGGGAGGTAGAGAATTATAGGAGGTGGAATGCCCATGTGTGCATGCTGGGGCTATGTATGCATACATGGTCATGCATGCTCAGGGCTGCGTGTACTTGTGTGTGCATATATGGACATGAGTGCTCAGGGATGTGTGTGCTCATGTGTATGCATATATGGATGTATGTACTCAGAGATGTGTGTACTTGTGTCTGCACATATGTATGTTCATGCTTAGGGCCACCTGTGCATCAGGGTCACGTGCATGTGTTTGGGCCTGTGTGCATAATTGTGCACGCCTGGGTCATATGTGTGCATGTGCATACATGTTTGCATGTTTAGGGCTTGCATGCATGCTTATGACCATGTGCGTGCGTGTGTGCATGTGTTCAGGGTTGTGTGTTAGCATGTGTGTTTAGGACTGTGTGTGTTTGTGTGCATGTTCATTCAGGGCTATATTTGCACATGTGTTCAGGGCTGTGTTTGCATGTGTATTTAGGGCTGTGTGCAGGTGCATGTGTGTTCATGGCTGTGTGTGTGCGCATGTGCATTCAGAGCTGTGTTTGCATGTGTTCAGGGCTGTGTGTGCACGTGCATGTATGCTTGATGCCATCTGTGTTTGTGTGCATGCAGGCGTGTTCCGGGCTGTGTGCTTTCAGGACTGGTGGGCACCACCCACCTCAGGGAAGCTGCAGTTGAAGCAGGAGGCCCAGCCGCACTTGGAGCATGTGGTCCCACAGCCCAGGCCCTGGCGGCACAGGATACGGTCGCAGCCCTGGGGGTTGGTGCACCAGGTCAGGTTGGAGCAGCTCTCCACGTAGCCCCGCAGGAGGGCCTTTTCGTACTGCAGGGATAGAGGAACCACAAGGTGAAGCCCAGCTGGAACACCAGACTCCACCAACACACACACACACACACACACACACACACACACGGTGATGTGCTGGAGCCTCAGACCCCCCCCCCAACACACACACACACACACACACACACACGGTGATGTGCTGGAACACCACAGCCCCCAACACACACATTCACACATACACAGAGTGATGTGCTGAGCCTCTCTGAGGAGGGGTACCTTGGAGATGACCTCCGGTGAGGAGACGATGGCCCGAATGAAGGCCCCGGTGGGCTGGGCAGGGCAGTCGGCGATCGGGCAGGTGCAGTGCAGCACAAGGTTCTGCTCAATGCGAGTGGTCAGGTACTCATTCCAGCAAGGCTGGGGGGTAATGGGGCCAGAGTGATAGTACAGTGGGGAGGGAGCTTCATGCATGTGCAGCTGGCCCAAGTTTGATACCCGGCACCCAGTCTGGTCCCCCTGAACACTGCCAGGAGTAATTCCTGAGTGCAGAGTCAGGAGTAACATCTGAGCATCACCAGGTGTCCCCGAAACAAAACAACAACAAAAAGACTAGGATGGCAGAGGAGGGGTAGGAGGAGAGTTGCTTCTCAGGTACCACAGTCTCCTGGGCACTAACTAAGCCCCCATGGCCTCAGTTGCGCGTGAGGGAGGTTTCCCACTGTGGCGGCCTCCATGGGTTCAGCTGGGAAAGATGGAGAAGGGATGGCTAAGGAGAATCACAAATAGGAGAGTCATGTTCTAAGATGTAGCCAGGCTTGGGCTGTGGGGGGGAGGGGGAGTTACCCTGACCCAGAGCATGCTGGCCCAGCATCCACTGGGGCCTGGCCTGATGCCTCCCCAGACTCCTCCCCCAAACATACTCGCCTGCTGTATCCCTCAGATCCCAATTGGTGTTCATGCACCCCAGTCACTGGAATCTTCCCAGCTTAGAGGCACTGACTGGGCCAGGTCATTACCCACCTGGCTTGCTCTGTAGTCCTGACTTGCAGTCTGTCAGTGCAGTCTCCTAAGGCCCTGTATTATAGCCCCTACCCCCCACACCACATTTGCCTGACTTCCCAAAATGAGTGCCCAGGGGGGAACAGTACAACGGTGTCAAAGCTCCAGGATTAACAGGAGGCCCTTCACTGGACTACTTTTATTCAAAGGAAAAGACTAAACAGAACAAAAACCCATTTTATGGTCACGTGAGCAGAGATGAACGGGAGACGAAATGTACCATGTTTGCATTTTGGAGAAGAAACAGGAGCATGCAAAGTTTGAGAACCACTGTCACCTCTATCTGGACCTAGTGAAACCCCTAAAAGTGCCCAGGCAAGGGCTACTATTTACAGATGCTGCTAACGTGGTGTGAGAGGGATTGAGACAGACCAGGCGAGAGGGGTCCAGAGGCTGAGTATGCTAGAAGGGGGTGGGAGTGGGTGGGTCGAGGTGTGCAGGGAGGAGCAAGGGGAGGAGGGAGAGTAGAGAGAATCAGAGTATGGGGAGCACAAGGAGGAACGTGGGGAGGAGGGTGGGGAGAAGTACAAGGAGCAAGGAAAGAAGGGAGAGGAGAGAGGGAGGTAGCGAGGAGGGAGAAGTACAGGGAGGAGCAAGGGGAGGAAGGAGGAGGGAGGGACAGAGCATTGGAGCATGGGGAGCACGGGAGGGGAGGGGAGGGAAAGAGTGCAGGGTCTCACCTTGCAGCAGAAATGCGAGCAGCAGAGGGCGGGTAAGTCATCGCCAGTCTCCAAGGGGCTGACGCAGACTGGGCAGTGGTCAGGGCGGGCAGGGGAGGCCTGGGGGACACGAAGACCGGCGGCTAGCAGCAGGGGCTCAGGATCGTCGCTGTAGCTCTGCAGCAGCTGCTCAGCCCCCCAGTGGGAATGAGCCAGAAGGTGCTGGGCCACGTCGGGCTCCAGGCTGAGCGTCTCCTGCACCCGGCGCACCGTCTGCTCCATCAGCCCCTCCACCTCCTGGGGGCTCATGGTGCGGCCCGCGGGCAGTTGCAGACATGCCAGGGCAGCCACAGCTTCAGGGCTGGCAGTAGAGAAGAGCCAGTGGTCAGCCTCCCTCGTCTGTGTCTCCGCTGGGCCGCAGCTACCTAACCATGAGGGCTCCAGCCACCTCAAGGCCCCGGCCACGCGGAGCCCCCCGACATACACACAGCACTCACAGGCAGCGAAGGGTGGTGGCTGCTAGTGGCACCGCCGAGATCCAGTGTTCAGGGCACTGCTAGCTGGCCCTCGAGGCCCCACCCCAAATGCTGAGCACAATGGCAAGGGGCCCAGGGCCAGCAGCCTGGATTCAGGGTGTGGAGGGCGCCCTCGAGGCTGTGCGGGCACACTGGAGTGAGGAAAAACTCAGCTCACATGCATGGGAAGTAGGTGAGAAGGGCTATGCCCAGGGGCTGGCGCTGGAGCTCAGCAGCAGAGTAAGAGCCTCCCACCGCAGGCCTTGGGTTTGTTTACTAGCACCCATGGGACCCTCAAGCACCACCAGAAATGGCCTGGGTTCTCCAACACTGCAGGATTGGCACAAGTGCTCCCTCCCCAAAAGTAAGTAGTGCCCAAACAACTTCTATAAGTGGACTGGCTGTAAAAAGTTCTCTGCTGGCCGGAGCGATAGTGCAGCACAGATGGTGCTTGCCTTGCACGCAGCCAACCTGAGTTCGATCCCCAGCACCCCATCTGGTCCTCTGAGCCCACCAGGAGTGATCCCTGAGTACACAGTCAGGAGTGAAAAGCATCACTGGGTGTGGCCCCTAAACAAAACAAAAACCCAGAAAAACAACTAAAAACTCTCAGGCACAAACTAATGACTAGGGACACCTTAAGACAAATAGATTTCTTGATTTAGAACCAGCATCCTCAAAACCAGAGTTTGGGGGTTGGAGAGAGAGTACAGCAGCTAGGGTGCTTGCCTTGCATGCAGCCGACCTGGGTTCAATCCCTGGCACCTTGTATAGTCCTGAGCCCCACCAAGAATGATCCCTGAGCACAGAGCCAGGAATAAACCTTGAGCACTGCTGGATATGTCCACCCCCACCTCAAAAAATAAATAAATAAATAAATATCACCAGAGTTTGGATACTTCACTGAGCAGAATGGCCAGTAACACTCAACCCATACAGGTTTTGTATTTGACAATTGTGGATATGGAAACCATCTAGAAAGGAACATGTGTGTCTGCACAGAGCTGGTTTTCAGCAGATTGGAGAGAGGAGGGCCCTTGACTAGAAATCAAAGGAGGTGGTGGGGACAGTCACCTCGGCTTGGAGGTCTTGGGGTTCTGGTCACTACAGAAGGGGATGTCTGCTTGGCCCTGGCAGGGTCCTGTGGGCTCCGGGGTGGCAAGTAAGAGGATCTGGGGCCGGTCATCACTCCGTTTCACATAGCCCTGGCCCAGCAACTGCAGAATGCAGGACAGGACATCGGCGCTGCTGCACGCCACACCCCCGGCCACTGAACGCCCCAGGCTGCCGGGCGGGTTCGGGCCTTTCTGCCAGGCCTCCAGCACCTGGAGGGGAAGAGAGGGTGCAGGCAGATCAGAGGGGCCCCATCAATGCCACCTGCTGAGCTCAGCGCCTGACTGAGCTCAGTGGGTGGGTGGGTCGGCCACTCACTCTTGACCTTGCTCTCCTTTTCTTTTTTGCTTTTCCTGTTTGGGCTTTGGCCACACCTGATGGTGCTCAGGGGCTACTCCCAGCTCTGTGCTTGGAGGTCGCTCCTAGCAGTGCTCAGGGAACCACAAGGTGTAAGGGGTTAAATCAGGATTCCTGCACGCAAAACCTGTGTGTGCAGCCACTGGAGCCACTCCGCAACCCTCGGCCTCACTGTCCTACTGTACAACGAGCATGACGGCAGTGGCAGCACCCCTTCTTTACATCACACACTGCTTGGATCAAGTGGCTCAATCACACCGACATTGCGGGAAGGACTTAGTTCATGGTCTGGCTTGTCTCCAACCAGACAGGACTAGAAAATTCTCTTGGGCCAGAGCCGTAGTATAGCAGGGAGGATGCTGACCCCGTATGCAGCTGACCGTGGTTTAATCCCCGGCACCCCACTGAGTCCCATGAGCTCACCAGGAGTGATCCCTTAGCACAGAGTCAGGGGTAAGCCCTGAGCACAGCTGAGTGTGGCTCCAAAACAATTAAGAACGCTGAGACTGTCACCCTGCTGTTCAGAGCAGTGTGTGTCCCGGTGGGCACCCCTCCCCCAGCACGGCTCCCTCCCTCACCTCTGGGAGGCCCCTCCAAGCCTACCAGACAAACCAGCTGGTCAATGTGGAGGCCCGTTTGTCCATGGGCTTTGAGAATATGGACCAGAAGACAGCTTAAGAGGTTCCGCTTCTGCTCCAGGGTTCGGCCCTCGTCCTTCTCTACGTTCAGGTATTTCTGAGGCGGCAGCAGCCACAGTGTGTCTCTGTCCGGCTGAGGCTCGGGCACCCGGGGCCGCAACACCCCTGGCAAACCACCCCACCCCAGTCAGTGATCCGAGAAGGGGAGGGGCAGACGAGTGGGGTAAGGAGGCTCCCATGTGCATGCCCCCACACACGGTCCCCCTTATCCTGCATGCCCCCGCCCCAGGAACAAAGGCTGAGAGCTGGGAAGGAGGAAACCTACCTCCAGGAGGCAGGTCTGGGCCCTCCATCAGGGTCAAAGGGCCGTGATGGGAGGTGAGGGGTGTCAGGGCCTGAAGCAGCAGCTCGGGAGTGAGGTCAGAATTCTCCAGCAAACTTTCCACCGACATCTCCTGGCAAGGAGGAACCATTGATGGTGGTTGAGGGGGGACCCTTGGGCAGACAGTCCCGAGAAAGGCAAAGGAGTAGGGAAAGGCAGGTGGGGGCAAAAGACCCGGGCACCTCTCTCCCATTGAAGTGCAGCAGCAGCCACATCTGCACCGTGGACACGTGCAGGGTCTGGTCCCCGAACTGCAGCTCCGCCCGGCCCAGCCACGTCCACTGCAGCCTCCGATGGGGCCCCACGTCCAGGGCCGGATGGTTCTGGCCTGGGAAGTGTTCGGGAGACAGCGGGGGCAGGAGTGGAGGAGACAAGGTTAGTGGCTGAGCTAAGGGTACACCATTAATTGATTTTTGCTCATGCTCATTTCTCAGGGGAGAAGGGCCCCCACGTCAACAGACACACCGGTGCCTGGGCTGCCTTCCTGTGTAAGCAAGCCCTCTCCATCCACCTCTCTGACTAGCCCCGTGGCTCCCACCCCCAGCCTGGCCCTGTGCAGGCAGGCTCCAAGAAAGCCCCCAGACGTGGGGTCTGGGGGCACACAAGGAGTTGCCTGCTTTCCAGACCCACTGTTCCTCTGCACGCAGTCAGCCTGGATGCCCACTCTTGTTAGAATGTGAGGGTGCCCTCAAAGGGAAAGTGTCCAAAGAGCCTGCCAGGGGCACACACAGACACATACACACAGATGCACAGAAACATAAAGGCATTACACATAAACACACACAGACCACAAAGAGCACAAACAGACACACATGCATGCACAAAGATATACACACAGACATGTGGATACACACAAAGATATATACACACAGACTCATACACAGAGGTATACTGGTTAAAGAAGGGACCACTTGAACATCAATAAAATGACAGCTATGATGAATGGATTCAACCATGAAATATTTAAAACCCAGTTTTAAATAAGGGCACCCAGTTCACAACGATACATTAAAACAGAAAAATCTCAGGATTGGCGCCATAATACAATGAGAAGAGTGTTTGTCTTGCAAGTGGCCAACCCAGTTCGATCCCTGCTGTCCCACATGGTCCCCTGAGTACCACCAGGAATAATTCCTGAGTGCAAAGACAGGAGTAACCCCCTGAGCATTGCCAGTAGTGGCCAAAATATCACTGACATTCTGGAGGATGGAGAATCAACACATTATTTTTTTTTCAACACGTTACTTTGAAAACTGCATCAAAATAAAGGCTAAGATGAACGGTTCCTGTTTTTCCTATGCCTTCAGGATAAGCGTAAGTTGGGTAAGTGAAAGTAGATGTAAAAGCTTCTCTTGGTAGAGAAAGAATTCCAGTGTATCAGTGAAAAAAAGGGCAGGGAAAAGGCCCAGTTAGGAGCCACTCCTGAAAATATACACTTAAGCAGAGAATGGAATCTGGGACAGATATCAGGCTGATGGGTCTGACAAGTCACTGATTCAACTCAAATCACAGTCAGGCAACACGCTGCCTGGTGGTGGTAGGGGTAACTACCTAGGAAAAAATAGAGGACTGGGGGACACCACTTGCGGATGCAAACACTCAGCAAATCTGCCCTATATGCGTCTCTTTTGGCAAACCATCTTGGTTCCCCCACCAATGACTGAGAATAGGGAAGGGGAAGGAGAAGGCGAAGACAGGAACCAATAGATAAAGGGAGATGACAGACAGAATATAACCAAATGCAACGTGTGTGCTCTGTAGGAATCCTCAATAAAGTAGCACTGTCATTAATTGGCTTGAGAGGGCACCAGTAACGTCTCCATTGTGAGAGTTGTTACTGTTTTTGGCATATCGAATACGCCATGGGTAGCTTGCCAGGCTCTGCCATGTGGGTGGGACACTCTCAGTAGCTTGCCAGGCTTTCCGAGAGGGACCGAGGAATAGAACCCAGGTTGGCCAGTGCAAGACAAATGCCCTACCCGCTGTGCTATCATTCCAGTCCCTCAATAATTAAAAAAAAACCTCAATACCATCAGGGAAACATGAACAACCAACCAGTGCTGGTGGGTATGTGGTGGGAAAGGAACCATTATCCACTGTGGCAGAGGACTGGACTCTTCTCAAAAAACTATGAAAGGGGGCCGGAGCGATAGCACAGCGGGTAGGGCGTTTGCCTTGCACGCGGCCGACCTGGGTTCGATCCCCGGTATCCCATATGGTCCCCCAAGCACCGCCAGGAATAATTTCTGAGTGCAAAACCAGGACCTGAGCATCACTGGGTGTGACCCAAAAAGAAAAAAAAAAAAAAAAGAGCAAAAAAAAAAAACTATGAAGGAAGTTTCCATATGATTCAGCAATCTCACTTCTTGGCATCTATCCAATATTTTAAAGAAGGTATCTGCATGCCTATGTTCACTGTTGTGCTGTTCAGAATAGCCAAGACCTGAAAATGATCCAAGTGCCCAAGAGTAGATGATTAGATAAAAGAAACTGTGAGAGGAGGGCAGGAGAGATGGTACAGGCACAGGACACTTGCCTTGCTTACGCCTAACCCCAGGTTCAATACCTGACCTCTGATATGGTTCCGCAAATACCACCGGATAATTTCTTTTTTTTTTTTCATTTTTTTTATTAGTGAATCACCGTGAGGTACAGTTACAGACATACAACTTTTTGTGCTTGTGTTTCTGTCATACGATGCTCGAGTACCCACTAGGATAATTTCTGAGTGCATAGCCAGGAGTGACCCCTGAGCATTGCCAGGTGTGACCCAAAAACTAAAAAAACAAAAACAAAACCTACAAAGAATTGTGACTGGTGAGGGTTTGGGTGATAGTACAGTGGGTAGGGCATTTGCCTTGCATGCGGCCGACCCGGGTTCGATTCCCAGCATTCCATATGGTCCCCCGAGCACCGCCAAGAGTAATTCCTGAGTGCAGAGCCAGGAGTAACCCTTGTGCATTGCTGGGTGTGACCCAGAAAGAAAAAAAAAAAGAATTGTGATTGGTATCCACAATGGAATACTACTGAGCTTTGGCATTCTGTTATGTGGTTGGAATAAGAGTATCGTGTTGTGTGCAGTCGGAGTGAGGGGGACAGACTGAGAATGGTCTCTCATATGTGGAATATCACTGTCACTGTATCACTGTCATCCCTTTGCTCATCAATTTGCTTGGGCGAGAAACAGTAACGTCTCCATTGTGAGACTTGTTGTTACTGTTTTTGGCATATCGAATATGCCACGGGTAGCTTACCAGGTTCTGCTGTGTGGGCAGGATACTCTTGGTAGCTCGCCATGCTCTCCAAGAGGGTTGGAGGAATTGAACCCAGGTCCGGCGCATGTAAGGCAAACGCCCTACCCGCTCAAGCGATATATATGTGGATATATGTGAAATATAAATAAACATAATAAAGAAAGGGATGAAAACAGCCCGTGAACAGCAGGACAGAAGAACTGAGTTTGTCAAAGGCATGATGATGAGGTGGTAGGAATGAGAGGGTCTGGGGACACTGGTGCCCTGGTCCCAGTGGTGGCTGTGGTGCTGGCAACACTATTGTTAACAGTATTCTAGACCACAGTGCCTCAATAAAAAAAGATAAAAGAGAACAAAGTACCTAAAGAAACTTAGTAAGAGGGCAGATAACAAACTGCAAAAGGCTGGGGCCGGAGCGACAGTATAGCAGGGAGGGTGTGTGCCTTGCACAAGGTCCAGGTTTGATCACTGGCATCCCATAGGGTCCCCCAAGCACCACCAGGAGAAATTTCTGACTGCAGAGCCAGGAGTAACCCCAAAGTGTGTGACCCAAAAAGAAAAAAAAAAGATCACAGCGAGGTAGCAACAAAGGGACAAAGGAAACACAAAAGGAGAACTGATCCACAAAACTGAATTTGGTGGGGGGCTGGGAGGGAGGGAAACAGAAAACCTTGGGGAGGAAGGCGGGCGCATGGCAAGGGGCATGTGCTGGAATGATGTACAAGGGAAAAAGCACCATTAAGAATACTGTAGAGGCTGGAGTGATGATACAGTGGGGAGGGCGCCTGCCTTGTATGTAGCCAACCTGGGTTCGATCCCTGGCATCCCATATGGTTCCCTAAAGCATTACCAGGAGTGAGTGCAGAGAGTGCATTCCTGAGTGCAGAGCTCAGAGGTACCCCTGGGCACCCGCTGGGTGTGGCCCCAAAATAACCAAACAAGCAAACAACAACAACAAAATACGATAAATCTCTAGGCTGAGTACAACAGGTGGAGCACTTGACTTGCATACGGCCCATCCAGGTTATATTTCTGCATCCCATATGGTCCCAGGTGACCAGGAATGATCCCTGAGCTCAGAGTCAAGAGTAAACCCTGAGGGGCTGGAGTGATAGCACAGCGGGTAGGGCGTTTGCCTTGCACGCGGCCGGCCCAGGTTCTAATCCCAGCATCCCATATGGTCCCCTGAGCACCACTAGGGGTAATTCCTGAGTGAAGAGCCAGAAGCAACCCCTGTGCATCGCCGGGTATGACCCAAAAACAAAAACAAAAACAAAAAAAAAGTAAACCCTGAGCATCAACAGATGTGCCCTGCCAACCCAAAAACAGTAGGGTGGGGATGATTTCTATAAGGGGTCAAAGTGACAGTACCGAAGGTAGGGAGTTTGCCTTGTATGTGACTTACCTAGGTTCGATTCCTGGCCCTCCTACAGTCTCCCAGGCCTACCAGGAGTGATCCCTAAGCTCAGAGCCAGAATAAGTCCCAAGCACCAGAGGGTGTGGGACAAAAACAAATATTTAAAATCACAGTACCTCAGATTCTTTTAAAGTTAAAAAATCCATTTTAAACACAAACAAAACCCAATTCTAGGAATTTACAAGGCACATAACCAGATTATAGCGCTATGGCAAAGTTACAAGGAAAATGAGTCAGGAAAGATGACTCAGTGGTTGGGTACATGCCTGGCAAGCACACAGCTCCAAGCTCAGCCCACAGCACCACCGTGTCCCCCAACCCCACTACAGAGACAGAAACCAGACTAAAAAAAAAGTGAAATAGTAGGGAAATTCTGAGGAGAGCAGAATACTGGTGTGGTATATTCAGGTATCTATCCAAATGTACTATTCACTAACAGCAGCAGTGTGTGTGTGTGTGTGTGTGTGTGTGTGTGTGTGTGTGTGTGTGCATGCAGCACACACAGAGGGAGCAAGAATTATAGAAGAGAAAGCAACCCATTTACAGACCAAGCTGCCAAAATTAACACCATGAATGAAGGACGGATGAAAACTAGGTACTTCCAGATAGCATATCCTGAGCAGCTTACTCAGTATACTTACTCAGTATAACCGGAATCTAGCCAAAAGAAAATATAGAAACTGAAAATCAGGAACCATTCAGAAAATTGGAAAGAACTATATATACACTTCATAAAACGTCAATCAATTCATTTTGGGGAGCCAGAGAGATAGTACAGTGGGTAGGGCGTTTGTCTAGCATGTGGCTGCCCTAGGTTTGATCCCTGGCACCATATAAGGTCCAGGAGTGATTCCTGAGTGCAGTGCCAGGAGTAACCCCTGAGCACCGCTGGATGAAGCCCAAAAAACAAAACAAAAGTCAATTCATGAAAAATAAAGGCTGAGGAATTACTCCAGAATAAAGGCGAAGGAAGACAGGACCCCCAAACGTAACTGCAAATCCTAGCCTGTGGCTTGACCCGGGCTTGAAGAAAATAAAAAAATCAAAAAGAAATCATATAGCAGACAAGGCACTTGCCTTGCACACAGCTGGCCCCAGTCTGACTCCCAGCACTGTATATGGTCCCTGAAGTAGTGCCCAGTGATTCCCAAGCACAGAGCCAGGAGTCAGCCCTGAGCACTGGCTGGGTATGGTGGCCCCAAAAAATCCAGGGCACTAGGGATGTGGCTCAATGACAGTGGCCTGCCTTTGCAGGGGTGAGGCGACTGGTAGGATCCTCAGTATCACAACCCGGGAGTGTAACTCCTGAAGGCTATCTCAACAACAGCAAAAGGGAGGGGTTCGGGGAAAGCCACAGCAGACAGCTTGAGGGTCAGGTGCATGGCTCAACACAAGCCTATGTGGGAACTGGGTTCTGATCCCAGGCATGGCCAAAAAGGAAATTAAAGATAGCATGGGGGTCAACTGACTAAACTGAGATCTGAAAAAGGAGACTCGTATTATATGAATGCTGTTGTCAACACTGAGAAATGAGCAGTGCTTCGTTCCTAGGAAATATGCATTTAAGAATTTAGCGGTGAACTACCAGCTATGTAATTTATTCTCAATGGCTCAGGGAAAAATGAGGCATATGCTAACTACATATGTATAAGTATGTAAATCTACACATACATCCAAAAGGAGCAAACAGTAAAATAGTAAAAGGTACATTTGAGGCCCAGCACACAAGTCTTGCTCAAAGGAAGTCCAGGCTTCATTTCTGATACTGCCAGTTTCCCACAGTTCCCCGAGTACCACTGAGACCCCCAAGCCAGGTACCCCTGGGAGTACTGGCCCCAAAACAAAATCAAAAGGAAAAGGGTAACTTGGGTAAAAGGTATACAGGTTCTTACCATTTTTTTGTATATTTGAAATTATTTCCAAATATTTGTGTAGGGATTAAACCTAGGGCCTGGTGTTAGGGAGATACATCTTTAACTCCCAAATAAGACATTTTAATGTTTTTGGGGCCACTCCCAGCGGTGTTAAGGAGGGGCAATACTGCCAACATGGTGTTGGCAGGGGACCCACAAAATGCCAGCAGAGGGGCTGGAGCGATAGCACAGCGGGTAGGGTGTTTGCCTTGCATGTGGCCGACCCGGGTTCAAATCCCAGCATCCCATATGGTCCCCTGAGCACTGCCAGGAGTAATTCCTGAATGCAGAGCCAGGAGTAACCCCTGTGCATTGCCGGGTGTGACCCAAAGAGAAAAAAAAAATGCCAGCAGAGCAGGGGGGAATGAAGGAGGACCCATGCAGTGCCAGGGATCCCCCATCACAGCACTGCTCCAGGAACACTCCAGTTCTTGGAGCCATCTCCCTGTCCCACATAAATGCTTCAATAAAAGAATAACTGATCTCTACATTTAAATAAGTAAAATGGGAAAGCATGCTAGTCATATTTTACTATAACAAGGGAACTGGAAAAACTACCAACCCCCAAACAGTGAGGCTAGGGAGATACTAACTGAAGAAAGTTGGCGTATCACTCATTCTAGAAACAAATGAGCCTGTCAGGGCTGGGAAGATGCTCAAAGGGATAATGCACACATGGGTGTGCTGGGATCGATCCCTGGCACCTCAGCAGCAGCATGAGGGTCAACCCCCCCACCCCCACACCAAGCTTACCCACACCAAGCCACCCCACCAAGAACAGAAGTTTGAGAGAAGCTTTGCTAGAAAAGTCACTTTATAATAATATAATAACACTTCATTATTATGTTTAGAAGACTCTAAACAAGCACAGTCCATCATGGCAGCCAATAGCCACTTGTCCCTGGATCTAAATTGCTTAAAGTAAAACAAAAAAAAATACTGAGTTTCTCAGTCACAGGTTTTTTTTTTTTGTTTTTTTTTTTTTTTGCTTTTTGGGTCACACCCGGCGATGCACAGGGGTTACTCCTGGCTCTGCACTCAGGAATCACTCCTGGCGGTGCTGGGAATCGAACCCAGGTCAGCTGCGTGCAAGGCGAACACCCTACCCGCTGCTCTATCGCTCCGGCCCCCAAGTTGAAAGCATATAAAGCAAAATTAACAATAAGTTTTAAAATTCACTACCCATCACAGATTTCCACATCTTAGTAATAGACTAGACAAAAATGAGTAAGTAACAGAAGATCTGAGTAATGTAAAGGACAAAGCTGATTTAGCAGACTAGGTAGACTTCTGTATACTGCCATTAAAGTAAATACACATTTTTGGGATTCACAAAGAGATCCTAAAACTTGATCATCTGCCAGGTCACAAAGAGAGGCTCAGTAAATGGTAGAGAAACCATATTTTCTGGCCACCATGAAATGAAAGCTGCAAGTGACAACAAAAGAGACAACAGAATTTTGTTTGAAAATTTTTCAAAAAAAAAAGACATGCTTAGGAAACTCAAAAGAATAATGAAGATACTATGAAATAACACGTCTGCAACATTCTCATATCTATCCACAGAAGGAAACTGAAACAATGTTCATACAATGAAATTGTGTTTGGCAAAGCAAAAGGACAGTCATAACACCTGCAAGAGGAAGGCGGCGCACTTCCACCAGCGTGTGGAGGAAGTGCAAGCACGCAGACAGCAGGGTCAAACATGCTCCTCTGGTCAAACCACATCCCACTCTGTGGTGATATAGGGAGAATAAAGGTTTCCCTTGCAAGAAAAGTTTGACTAGAAATGATACAAAAAAGGCTTTGGGTCAGTTGACATCTTAATCCAGGGTGAGTGGATGCACAGGGATAGAATTCATTAAGTCTGAACATTAAGATCTGTACCCCTGAGGGGCTGGAGGGCTAATTCAGAAGTTAAGGTGCTGGCCTTGTAATGCATCCAAAGATGGTTAATGTCTGGTACTGCATATGGACCCCCAAGCACTGCCGGGGATCACTCCTGAACAGAGAGCCAGGAATAGTCCATGGGCATCTCTTGGTGTGGCCTCCTGCCCCTCACCACACAAATGAAAACAAAAATTTGTACACTTTATTGGACTACTCACCATACCTCAACAAAATGTTCTTAAACAAAAAACAAAACCTTGTAAAACACAGCTCTAGCAATACTGAGGGAAATGAATAACCCTGAATAGAAGTCTGAAAGGGCTAAAGAGTAAGCATAAAACTGAAATTTGGTAAAAAAAACAGAACAAATTCATACCAAGGTGAAGGGAATGAGAAAAGACAGGTGCCAGAATGAAGGCACACTTTCCTACCCTTCCCAAGACTGTTTCTCCAAAATTCTTTTCCCCCCTCTTCGTATCTACATTACTATCTTGAGTCCTCAACTGCCTCCCCCAACCTCACCCAAATCTCCAATCTCCTCTCCCTATGGCCTCCTGCTCACTCTTGCTGTAGAAACTGGAGAAGCGGTCAAGGGCATCACAGAATTCTGCAGGAAGGCACTTTCGGGGCTGGTACAGGTAGCAGAGACGGGAGACTGGCCAACAGCGCGGGGACAAGACCAGTATGGACACTGTTGGACTCGGATCATTGAGAAATAGTTCTTTCTTAGCCTCTTCTTTCTCCTCTTCCTCCTGCGAGACAGAAGGATCCCAAAGCCCTGGGGCTCCCTGATGTGCTCTCATCTCCTGCTCTCCTGTTCCCTCCTGTGCTTCGCCGGCTCTCACCTCTTCCAGGCCCTGCACCTCATCCTCCTGCTCCAGAAGCAGCCTGTCAAGCCGCTGGAGCTGGTAGGCGTGGAACTGGCGCTGCAGCTCCTCGGAGGCGCTCAGACTCCGCAGCATCTGCTGGGGGAGGCGGTTGGGGAAGCAGAGGCCGATCTGCTCCAGCACGGCCCCCTCCAGCCAGTTCGAGCCCATGCCAAGGAGACGGTCCGCCATGTAGTGTCTGCAGCACACACAGCCCAGGGGCGGCCTCAGGGGGATCCTGGGCACAGCCTGGGGTCAGCCTCCCCCACCCCTCCATTGTAGTCTGCCAAGTCCTAGGCCTGACCTCACCTCTTCCTTCCTCCCCACTCCCCTGCATCTTCCTCACCCCTCGCCACGGCTCCTCCCTCTCCTTCCCTGTAAGCCTCAGCTCAGCTCCCTATGTAGACTGGAGGCCTCCCAGGCCCCTCTCTCTCCAGACCTGCACTCACTGATAGAAGTGCTCAAAGGTTGTGGCCAGCTCCAGCCCAGACAAAACCATGATGGGTTCCAGGTGCCGCTGAAGCTGTCCTAGCATCTCAACGCCAGGGACTCCGCCAACTAGGCCCCCCTGGATCTGCTGGTCAATGTGCCTGGCAAACTGCTCGCTTATCTGGGACAGAGCAGAGCAAACCATGACTGTGACCAAGGGTGCAGAGGGTAGACAAGTGGGGTGTGGGGTAAGGGTGGGGGGCATCAGAGTGGAGGCAGGCCTGGGCACTCACGTGGGCGGCAGTGAGGAAAGACTGCTGCAGCAGGGCCCCTGAGAAGCTGTTGCGCAGAGCCAGGGTGAAGGCTGCCCGTGGCCCAAAGAGTTCGGAGCCCGCAGTCTGCAGAGACTCGTAGAGTTTACAGTAACGAGGCACAAAGTCAGGGGCCCTCCAGGCTGCAGCCAGAAAGTGGCTGACCTGGGAAAGAGAAAGAAGCAAATGAGCGGTCACCTGACTACAGCCCACCCCCCGCGGGGCACGCCAGGCTGCCCACCTGCTGCTGCACCACGCTCTGCCAACATTTGGTGATGTTCCTGAGGCTGCTGCTAGGAAGAACTGGGGGCGGCCCGGGGCTCCGCTCCCGCCCCTTATTATTTTTGCTGACTGGGGAGACAAAGGGAAAGGGAAGGCTGAGCCCAGAGGTCTCGGAAATGGACCCCCCTACAAGGCATCAAGGAAGGCCCGGGTGTCTCTGGCACTGGGGTCCAGAGCGCAATCACTGGTGGAAGGGGACGTACAGGGCCGGGTGGGCGGCTCTGGAGATGGCCCCGGCGGAGGCTCCACGTGCACCAGCAAGTGGCATAGGCCACGCACTCGAGAGGCGAAGGAGGCGGCTCGGCCAAGGGGGTTCCTCGAGCTCTCCCGCTGCACCAGGTACTGATCCAGCAGCCACCCCAGCGAGCTGACACCTGTGGCAGCATCTGAGAGACAAGGGACGTGCAGGTCTTCATGGGAAAGGATAGGGGCAGCGGGCACGGACAGCCCTGGCCCTGAGCAGCCACTAGACGGGCAGCAGGGCCAAGGGCTCCCTTCCCCAGGCCTGCTTTGGGGAGGGGCCGCGTGGGACTGGAACAAGCATCATGTGACCGGGACAGGACGGAGAGGAACATGGAGACAGGCCTTCAAGGGAGATGTGGGACCAAGAGGATGAGCACCTGGGCTGGGGCCCCCTCCCTTCATGGGAACAAAGATAAGGACTGTTTACCTGGGGTAGTGATGTTCTGCACCAGGGGGCTGACCAACGCCTCCCAGCACGTCTTGCCCAGGGCTTGGGCAGCCTCATCGTCGGGGAGGAAGCGGTCAGCAAAACTCTGCTCATGGCGCAAAACCCTGTTCAGTCTGGGAACAAAGAGTATATGGTGAGGGAACCCGAGACGTCCACTCAAGTTGCAGTGCCTTCCCCACCAGCAGCCACCTCTACCACCCACCTGGGGCACAGCTGCAGGAGGCCCCTGCGGTCCTCGGCTATATCCTGGCTCCAAACCTGAGCCTGGATGGTGTAGAACAGACACGTACGGCGACATAGCTGCTCCCGAAACAGCGGCCAGAAAGTGGGCTTGGGGCCCAGAACCTCTACACCCCGAACCCGGGTGTCGATGCCACCCTGCAATACAGACTAGGCTGTCACCAAGCTACCTGGCCACCGAGCACAGCCCAAGCCCGGGGGCCCACATTCCTGGGATCAGCTCGGGAACTGGTAACAGCCTCCCACTCCCCGAGCACAGCAGGCAGACACTTAGCAAGGGGTGGGCCCCCAAATATGACAGGGAACAGCCATTACTGGGCCCCTGAGCTACATACCAAACCCCAGCACCCCCAATCCCTACCTGCTGGCAGCGTTTGATGCGGATCTGGATGACGGGCCAGAAGCGGGTCAGGTTCTCCAGGAGGATCACACGGCTGGCTGAGGGCAGCACGTTCACCTGGCGGGCAGGGGCGAAGTGGCGGGAGAGAGCGGTCACCTCCAGATATCACCGGAACGCCTGCTGGAGTGGGTGTGTGTAACGAATGTGAGGCAAGTGTGTGTGAATATGAGTGTGTGTTGGGGGGGAGTATGTGAGATGTGTGTGTGGAGGGGTGAGAGAGAAGTGTGTGAGGAACATGTGTGCGTGTGTGTGTGAAAGAGAGAGAGAGAAAGAGAGGAGTATGTGCTGGGGTGTGTGTGGAGTGAAACAGATATGAGTGTGTGAGAGAGCAAGCAAGCAGGGGGTATATGTGTGTGAGGGCGAGCGAATGGAGAGGGCCTGTGTGTGGTGTGTGGATGGATGTGAGAGTGTGTGGAAGTATGTGAGGAAGTATGTGTGGAACAGAAGAGTGCAGACAAGGAGAGAACGCATGTGTGTGCACAGAAAAAGCGCATCTGTGTCTATCTGCTCCCTGCACAGGGCAGGCTTCAGTTCTGCCATTTTGATCCTGTTTCTGTTTTGTTTGGGGGCCACAACTGGTGATGCTCAGGGCTGACTCCTGGCTCTGCGCTCAGGGATCACTCCTGGTGGTGCTCAAGAGACCATCTGGGGTTCTGGGGACTGAGCCCAGGTCAGCCATGAGCAAGGCAAGCGCCATAGCTGCTGTCCAATTTCTAGCTCCTCACCGTTTTCAGCTCAGTGTTGATGCAGCTCGTGCTGTCACCCCCAAATACCACCACCCTTGCTGGCATGTAGCTTGAGTCCTCACTGGCCACCAGCATAGTCAGTTGCCTGGGAGAGGAGAAAGGGAGTCTGGTAACAGGGGCCCTGGCCTCAGCTCAAGATGACTTCACCCAGCATGCCAGCCTGGCATGCGTGAGGTCCTGAGTCCTACCCTGGCACCGCTCTAAGAAAAGCCACTTCAGCCCCCCTCTGCTTCCTCATACTTGTCCCTTTGTTGGTCCTAAAGGAGCAGTTTCTCCCTGGACCTTCTGTTCTTCCCTTTCCCTTCCCCAAAGTGACTTTAATTATTTTATTTCATTTCATCGGCCTCCCCAGACATGCTAGGGACCTTCCAGATTACACTTGGTGGTGTTCGGGGGCTGAGAGGGGCTCTGTGGGGTTGAGTGCTACAGCTGGGTCCCATGCCTGCTTGTCAGGTGTGTGCTCCAACCCTCTGAGCTATCTCCCCAGTCTCCCCCAAATTTTTCACTGTCACTTTCAACTAAAAATAAACCCCCTTTTTATTGTTTTTTGGGTCACGCCCAGTGATGCTCAGGGCTGACACCTGGCTCTGCACTCAGGAATCACTCCAAGAGGTGCTTGGGAGGACCAAATGGGATGCTGGTGATCGAACCCAGGTCAGCTGCCTGCAAGGGAAGTGCCCTACCTGCTGTCCTATAGCTCCAGCCCTGAAAATAAACCCCTACTGATTTCCAACCCACATGGCCAAGACACCCTCCTTAGCCATGTGCCCCCTGGCCTGAGCGCATAGTGAAATCAACATGCCCAAAGGAATATTCATCTGTTCACAGAACTTGTCCTGCTTCTGGTTTCCCTCTCCTGGGGCTGAAAACCACCATCTACCCTGCACTTAAGCACAACTCCACTGTGGTTCTCACTCTCAGATTCATGCCAGCATGAATCTGAGAGTGAGTTCCCCAAGATGCAGAAGCCCCACAGGCTCGACCTCTTGGACCTCCCACTCCATTGCCTCCTGGCTCTTCCAGCCTCTCGGAAGACGTTTCCAACTACACACTGCAGAAACTTGTGCTGGCTCTCTTAACCTCAGGTCCATCTTCCTGTGATTGCCAGAGTGAGTTTTCCTTTTGGTTTTGGTTTCAGTTCACACCCGGCTGTGTTCAGGGATTACTCCTGCCTCTTGCTCAGGGATCACTCCTGGTGGGGCTCGGTGGACCATATGGGGTGCCAGACATCGAATTCAAGTTAGCCAAGTACAAGGCAAGTGACCTACCCTCTTGACTACCTCTCCAGCTCCTAAGAGTGAGTTTTCTAAGCTGAAAGACCAAGTCTGGAGCTAGAGTACAGCAGGTAAGGCACTTGCCTTTTCATCCCATGAAACCTGGTTCAGCCCCCTGCACTGCATATTGTTTCCCAGATGCCCTAGCAGAGCCAGAAATAGCATCTGAGCATCACTAAGCATGGCTCAAACTACACCACCCCCATCACATCCCCAAAATTGCCTCTTCCCTTAAAAAAGTCCTTCAGTAGTTCTGCAAGATGCAGAATAAACTCAATTTTTTTGTTTTTGGGCTATATCCAGTGGTGTTCAGGACTTACTCCTGGCTCTGCGCAGACTCAGGGATCACTCCTGGTGGGCTCAGGGGACCATATGGGCTGCTGGGGATTGAACCTGGGTTGGCTGCATGCAAGGCAAGTATTCTACCCATTGTACTATCACTCTGTCCCCCACATTCAAATTTCTTAACTCACAAAACCCTTTGGATGTCTAGCTCTGCCTACCAGCTAAGTTCCATTTCCTGCCACTTCAGCTCACACACCCTTTTGTCTAGTCAAACCCAATGATTTCATTTCTCCAAACCTCTCTCTGCTTGGCTCACTTCCGCCTGCATCCACCCTTCTTACCTGGCGCCTCCACTGCCCCTGCTTCCCCAAGTCACTCTCACCTTGCAAATGCAATGCTACAAACCCTCCTTCTGGGAGCCTCCTCCGACAGTCCAGGCTCCTGCACCCAACCCAAGCATGACGCTTCCTGACTGCCCTACTAGGGGCCGAGTTCCCAGAACACAAGTGACTGCATCTAACTGTCCTTTAAGCTCAATGTCCTGCTCCTAGCATGAGGACCCACGAACCTAGTGGCAGTGGGAAGAACAGGAGAGCAGGCAGCTGATCTCCCTCAGCACCACGCTGAGCAGGTGGGCCTGTGTGGGGCGCCCGCCCGCATTCAGAGGCAGAAGGATGTCGGGACTGAGCAGACGGACAGACGGGCAGAGGGCCTGTTCATTTCCTGCACCAAGCAAGGCTGAGTGTGCCCCCCAGACACTGGGGCTGCAGAGGGGTGATGCATAGGTATTGGGGCATGGCGGGATGGCCATGCGCATGTTCGCACCTGATAAGGACACCCTGGTGCATGTGCAGGGTGATGTGGTGGGAGCCGGTGCTACCGTTGGACTCCCAGTAGGTCTTGGGGTTGCGGTCGGTCAGCTTGCTGGCCCGGTGCGGGTTGGAGGAGACCTCCACCTTCTCCCAGCACTTGTCCTCACACACCTCCACGCTGGAGCCTGGGGCAGCAGGGAAGCAGGTAGTCACAGCTGGCGGAGGGCAGAGGAAAGGCACAAGGGAGCAGAAAGGAAGGGGAGGAGCAGCACTGGGGTGGGTGCTGGGGGAAAGGGGGTGTACACACCCTGGCAGAGGTGCCTGAGGAAGACGTCGAAGAAGGGGATGTTGATGGGTCGGTGGGTGCGCCTGTGGTCCTCGATCTGGCCCAGCACCATCTGCAGCCACCGTGGGAGAGAGGAGAAGGGGGTGCAGGGAAGAGAAACACAAGGAAAAAGAACAGGGTATGATATGGCTGAGTGCTATAGCCAGATATCCAAAACAGACTCAACGACATTGAAAACAGCTCTAAGCTGCAACCACCGAACTTTGGAATGTACCTGTCAAGGTGGCAGGTGGGGAGGGGTCAGGGGTGGGGAGGGAATTTGGGAACACTGGTGGGGGAAAAGCTGATACTGGTGGTGGGACTGGTGCTAAAATACCATTTGCCTAAAACGCAACTATTGATAACTTTATAAGTCACAGTTATTCAATTAAAAAAAGGAAGAAACAAAAAATAAGACAGGGAAGGGATGGAAGCGATAGCATAGTGGTAGGGCTCTTGTTTTGTACACAGCCAACCCGGGTTCGAACCCTGGTACCCCATATGGTCCCCTGAGCCCTGCCAGAAGTGATCCCTGAGCACAAAGCCGGGAGTAAGTCCTGAACATTTTGCCCTGGGTGTGGCCCTGAGCAAAAATATAATGAAATAAAACAATTTTAATGGCCAGGGAAGGTTCAGAGAGACAACTCAGAGGGCTGGCACAGGCTTTGCCTGCAGGTTCCATCCTGGGCTCCTCACAATCTCCTGAATACCACCCCCGTGGCCCTTTAAAGGGGTAACGGCTGTAGAATCAGGGAGCCAGACTGGTCACTCCTCCCCTCTCACCTGAATGCAGCCGGCCAGGATGCTGGACGTGAGGTTGCTGTAGAGCCGGGCGTGCTTCTCACAGTTGGCCAGCAGCTCCCGCAGCTCAGAGGCCAGCAGTGCGTGTGCTGAGTGTTTGCCCTCGAGTTTGGCGAGGGTGTCGCCAGCGCCCAGGCAGCACAGCACCACGGCATGGTCCTTGTGTGTGAAGGCCAGGCGGTGCAGGAAGCCGAGCAGCTCCTTCACAATCTGCACCGGGGCCGCACACAGTCACACGCAGGAAACCGAGTGCAGGCCACGCTAGGGCGGCATGCTAACGGGGACACGGCGGGCGGCTGAGATCTGAACCTGGACTTGCAGTCCCAGGGAAGGAGAGCGGGAAGGTCCCCCGCCGCTGGCGGGCAGAGAGCAAAGTGTGGGGGCCCAGCAGGGCTCAGGACGCAGTCTCCTAACTGACCCCCCGATTCTCTCAGGAGCTGTGCCTGGTGGCTGAGCCACACACCCAGACGGGACAGCAAGGATTGTGTGTGCAAGTCTGGGAAACCCACTGTCTAAAGCCCGCCTAGGCCGGACGGTGATCTGACGCTCACTCTCAGATGGACACTGGCCTTCTTCTTCCTCCCTGCCCCACCCAGGGTGCCAACCCATCTGAGAGGCTGTGAAGTGTCCTCCAGAGCTGCCCAAGGTAGCCGGGACCAAGGGAGTGACAGGGGCCGCCATGACAGTACCTCAGAGTCACTGCTGGGGTTGCTCAGGCATCTGAGGCAGGGCTCCAAGACCTCATGCCAGGGGAGGTCCATGGCCTCGGGGTGATCCAGCAGCCGGGTCAGGATCCTGAGGAGGGCCGGGGAGGGCTGAAGGGTCTGCAGCTGCCAGCTCCCGCCTGCTATGTGCAGGTGCCCCAGTGGGACCTCACCTCAGTGCCCTAAGCAGCAGGGCTTTGTTGGGTCCCGGGGCATCGAGGGTCCTCAGCAACAGACGAAAGGGCTGGGTGTCCTGCTGGAGGCGCTGGAGAAGAGGACCCACGGTCGCGGCAGGGGCAGCTGGGCCGTCCTCCCGGCACAGCATGCGCTCCAGGTCCAGGAGGAGCTCAGCAGATGGGCCCCCCACCAGGGAGCGGATCAACAGCTCTGGAGACGCATCCTGGCCCTGGGCTTTGGGGGTCTCCAGCACTGTGGCCAGACATGAAGGAGGAGGGAAAGAAACCATGTCTGTGACCACAGCTTACGCAAAGCCGGTAATGCAGCTACCAAAGCAACTAGCGGAGCACCCTGCCTGCTGCCTTCTAGCATGGCCGAAAGACAGAGAATAGCTTCTTCCAATCTCATACCATGGTGTGCCCTTCTGCGATGAATGCAAAGGGTTCCTGCTGCAGGACAACTAATCCATCACAAACTCTGTGTGCTATGAGTTACAATTGCTCTAAAGGCTTCCCACCCAACGCTTGGCTGCCCAGTGGGACTCAGCGAGGGTGTGGAGAAGGGGGAGGCCATGGTCCAGCAAGTGGACAGCCTTTGGGGTGGGGAGGCTACCCAGTAGTACTCAGGAGTTACTCCTAGCTCTGCGCTCAGGGATTGCACCTGGTGGTACCCGGGTAACCATATGGGATGCCAGGGATCAAATCAAGGTTGGATGCACTGCAAGGAACATGCCCTACTCACTGTACTATCACTCTAGACACTGCAAGGCTTTTTTTTTGTTTTTTTTTTGTCTACTTCTCTGAAATCACCCTCTTTAGAACTGGCCAAGGAGTTCAATGTATGGTGTAACGTGAACAGCAAAACCTTCATGTTGGGGCTGGAGTGATAGCACAGTGGATAGGGCATTTGCCTTGCATGCGGCCAGCCCCGGGTTCGATTCCCAGCATCCCATATGGTCCCCCAAGCACTGCCAGGAATAATTCCTGAGTGCAAAGCCAGGAGTAACCCCTGTGCATCGCCGGGTGTGACCCAAAAAGCAAAAAAAAAAAAACAAAACAAACCTTCATGTGCTGAAGCTTTCTTTCAGAGTGGCTTCACTAGGGGCCAGAAAGATAGCATAGTGGAGAGGGCACTTGTCTTACACCCGGCCAACCTGGGTTTAATCCCCAGAATCCCATATGGCACCCAAGCACTGCCAGGAGTGATCCCTGAGCACAGAGTCAGAAGTAACCCCAGAGTATCGTCAGGTATGGCTCAAACACTTTAAAAAGACCACCAGAGCGGCTTCACTTTGATGCCCTTCCACCTCCCAGGGATACCTGTGCGCTGGGGACTGGCTGGCGGCTCTGAGTAGCGACTGAGCAACATCGTAAGGATGGTGCGGGTGGTGGGCATGGGCTCCGTCCCCGGGGCGACCCCCGAGTGCCTGAACAAGGTGTCCCTCAGCTCCTGGGTGATAATCTGGTCTCCCAGTGTGTGGTGGTTGCACAGAAGCAGGTTGAGAAGAAGCAGGCCGTTTCTCACTGCGGAGGAGCACCTGGGAGGAGGGAGACAGCCCAGGAAGAAGGTGAGGGTTAACGCCCTAACAGGAAGCAGCCGCAGAGGGGAGGTGCCAGCCTGTTCCTGCAGCCAGGACAACAGTGGGTGGCCCTGGCTACCCCAGGGAGGGAGGTCAGGGCACCCTCTGGGAAACCTCCTGCCCACAACAATGTGACCTCTCTGCCCACCAGAGGGAGGGCCACCCGCAGCTCATCCAGGAACCGCAGTGTGAGGGGTATTTCTGCGGAACCCAGGGCTGAGCAGGAGTTGGGGGCGGGGAGGGCGGCACCCTGACCCCTCCGTGTTCAGCATGAGGATCACAGCCGCAGGAATGGTCAGGAGCAGACTGTCGGTGCCCGGGAGGGTGGCAGAATCAATGCTGGCAAAGATCTCTCTGGTCATCTGGGCATCAAACAACGGGGGGAGAGACTCTTGGCCAGGAACAAAAGTGGGGATCTCCGAGGAGT
Organism: Sorex araneus; assembly: GCF_027595985.1. NCBI lineage: Eukaryota > Metazoa > Chordata > Mammalia > Eulipotyphla > Soricidae > Sorex > Sorex araneus. The sequence continues at coordinate 77,395,782 of NC_073305.1, read as the reverse complement.
TGGCAATGGCCAGCATCTTCAGTGCCTGTGGGCGGGGCCGGAGACAGTACAGTGAGTGGGGCACTCGCTTTGCACACAGCCGATGCGGGTTCGATCCCAGGCACCCCATATGGTGCCCCAGCAGCCCACCAAGAATGATCTCTGAGTGCAGAGCCAGGAGTAATCCCTGAGTATCATCAGGCGTAGCTCCAAACCAAACAACAGAAAAAGCCCGAATCCAAGAACAGTGCCTGTGAGGGGGACATGAGGCAGTTAGGGGGAGCGGGGACCTCCATGCAGAGGAAGATGGAGAGGTGCCAGGTAGGAGTTCAGCCCTCCAGTTTACACAGAACGCAAACAAATACGATCCGAGGGTCCCATGCCACGTACACCATGTGGGGAGGGGCAGAGGGGCTCCTCAAGACTTCCCCTTAGGTGGGGGCCTTTTACCACACCCAGCGCACAGCTAGGAGTAACCTCCAACAATGCCATGTATGCCCCTCTCCAAAACCTTCATGGAGCCTCCTGGCCAGGCCCCTGAGTGTCTTGTGGGCAGAGTCCCTTAGACTTGGAGGGGAAAAATATCTGGTGATGTGTAAACTTGTTGGTAGGGGCCATAGAGAAATGACATCAAGAGAAGATCATGGCATTAGAGTGATTCTGGTGGAAACTGCCTCTCCTGGCAAAGGCGCAACCCCTGAGGAGTCATAACCGCCTGTGGGGATGGAGGCCAGAACCAGCCCTACGGTGAGTCCTGCTGAAGAGGCATGCTCTCTTCAGTGCCCCTAAATGAATTCTGTAAAGGTCGCTCATAACCGTAACTTGTAACTGTAACATTGCCGTTCTGTTGCAGGGCAAGAGGCTGAACCGAGGGTCAGAGCCTTTGCTTTGGTCAGGCTGTTGGAAAGGCTGAGAATTCTTTTAAGTGGCAGCTCAGAAGGCCTGGCAGCTCTGGGGGGAGTTGCAACCAGCAGGAGCCCTAAAGGCAAGCCTGGTTTGAGTGCATGCATTGTGTTATCTGCGGCTGGGAGAAGGGAGGGTTCCCCAACAGCACTGCACTGATGGATGAGGCCCCCTCAGGCCATAGGGTGCAAACACAACCCAGCCCTCCCCGCAGCCAGCACTCCTCTCGGGAGTCAAAGTTAGGAAGGCGGCCAGAGACAAAGCAGGGGCCCTGCCTTGCATCCCACCATCCCCAGCACAGTATAAGATCACGTGAGCAACGAGTACGCCAGGTATGGCACCAAGCTTCCCCATCAACCCCCAAATACACATGCATATGCACACACAAGCACACACCCATGAATATGTGTGTGCAAATGCTTCCGTTTGGTGCATTTTTCTTTTTGGTTTTTGGGCCACATCCAGTGGTATTCAGGGATTACTCCTGGCTCTGCACTCAGCACTTACTCCTGGAGATGCCCAGGGGACCATATGGGGTTCGAGGGATTGAACCTGGATTAGCCACATGCAAGGCAAGCACCCCACCCGCTGTATTATTGCTCCGGCCCCAGGAAGCCAATACTTCTGGAAGCTCCTCTGGACTCTGCATCCCTTCTTATTCTCTGGGCTCAGAGTGGCAAGGGAGTGGCAAAGTCATCTTTGTCTGAACAAATCCAGTAAGATACCACTGGAATCTAAGGGTGAAAAATACTTGGTTGTAGGCAGAAAGATGAGTCTTTTTGTTTGCTGGCTTGTCAGCTTGCTGAACTAGAGGTAACACCCAGCAGTGAAAACAGTGTAGGAAATCCAACACATCTGACAGTGCAACTCTTGACACCCTGAGCCCTCTTCTGTTGCCACATTCTCCTTCTTAGTAAACACCACCTCACCCAGCCTGCAGCTTGGTTCACTCTTATTATTCTGGGGTTTGGTGGCCATAGCTGGCGGTGCTCAGGGGTCACTCCTGGTTGGTGCTCAGGGGACTGTATGTGGTAGGGGGGTTCAAACTGGGATTGGCCGCATATCCGTGCTGAAGCTATGCATCTTCATCCCTGTTCTCTCTGGCCCTGCTACCTCTGTCCAAATACAGGAGCCATTCATAAACACTCTCTTCTTGGCTAGTGAGAGCCTTCAGAGGGCCAGAGCACATGCTCTGCATGCAGGAGGCCCAGGTCCAACTTCTGTATGCAATAGTTTCCCAAGCACTGCCAGCAGTAAACCACAGAGACCAAAGTAACCATCCACCCAGCACAAAAAGATTCAAATCAAATCATGGAGAAGGCAGTTTTTTGGTTTCAGTGTTGGAGGCCACACTCAGCATTGTTCAGAGCTAACTACTGATTCTGGACTAGGGGGTCACTCCTGACAGTGCTGGGGGGATGCTGTAGGCTGCCAGAGATGGAACCAGGGTCAGCTACATGCAAAGCAAGTGCCTTACCCACTGTGCTATCTCTCTAGCCCCTACCTTCTCCTTTCCCTCCAAATACGCACTGAATCTCCTAGGCACTTCAACAGGCTCTCCTAAATCCCTCTGTACCTTTCAGCAATTCCCGCGCTGCCACCAGGATGGGCGTACTCACCGCCAGCCCTGCCTGCTGCACCAGGATGGAAGCCTTATACTCCTGCATGCACAGCAGCACGGCGTAGATGCCGCCCTCCCTGGCAAAGAGTGGGCGCCACTCGTGCTTGGTCATGAGCAGGTACAGGAGGCGCAGGGCCAGCACCACCACCATCTTCTCCCCCAACTGGTTGCTCAGTAGCTCCACCAGTGTCTTCACTAGCTTCTCCCTGAGAAAGAGACAGCATGCTGTGGGGGAGAGGGGGTCTACAACCTGGGAGCCACCCCAGCCCGCCCACCTGGTCTAAGCCCACTAAGAGCTGGTGCTGCACCCCACTCCAACATGCCACCCCGCCTTCTGGTCCTGCTCCACTCCTCTGCGGTCCAGTGGCCTCTGGCTCCCCACCTCAAGAAGGAAGCAAATGGGTTTTTGAACCAGGCCAATTTGTCAATTTGATCATATTGTCATGCCAAGGTGCTTAAGTGAGTGTTTTGTTTTATTTAATTTTACTTTTGGGCAAGCCATACCTGGCAGTGCTCAGCACTTACTATTAGCTTTGTGCTCAGGGATCTCTCCTGGATGAGCTTGGGGGACCAAATGGGATGCAAGGATTCGAACCTGGGTCGTCCATGTGCCAGGCAAGCATGCAACCTGCTGTACTATGGCTCCGGCCCCTGCTTTTTATTATTATTATTATTGGTTTTGGACCACACTCAACGATGCTCAGGGGTTACTCCTGGCTCTGAATTCAGAAACTACTCCTGGTGGTGCTTGGGGGACCATGGGATCAAACCCAGGTTGGCTGCATACAAGGCAAACACACTACTACCTACTGTACTATCAATCACCCCAGCCCCTATTTTTTAAATCATGGTGAATAGATTCAAGGCAAATGCCTTCTTGATTTTTAAAATTAAAAAAAAATATATTTTTGGCCTTTTGGGTCACACCCAGTGGTGCTCAGGAGTTACTCCTGGATCTGCACTCAGGACATTATGGGATGCCAGGGATTGAACCTGGTGCTATAGCTCCAGCATGGGTGGCGAACAGATTCAAGGACAGAAAGAAAATAAATAAGAACGGTCAAGGGAAATTTTAGAGAAAAAAATCTAGTGATGAAAATAAAATTCTTTTTCTAGAAAAAGGAAATTCTGATAGTGACTGTGTAGCCAAACAGGTCAAGAAACAAGAGGGATGGGGCTGGAGTGATAGCACAGCGGGTAGGGCGTTTGCCTTGCACGCGGCCAACCCGGGTTCGAATCCCAGCATCCCATATGGTCCCCTGAGCACCGCCAGGGGTAATTCCTGAGTGCAGAGCCAGGAGTAACCCCTGTGCATCGCCAGGTGTGACCCAAAAAGCAAAAAAAAAAAAGAAACAAGAGGGAGCTGTATCTGAGTCAGTGAGGATGGGAGGGGGCGTGTAAAGCACGCAGAGACCCTGCCCATCCACCATCCACCACTGTGCCCAAGTTCTGCCTCACCCTACAGGCAAAAACAAATGGCAAACAGACTCTGAAACAAATATGGAAAGAAACCAAACAAGACCACAGATATATTTCAGGAAGAACAAGAAAGTGTTTTCATATTCTGAAATAGGATCATGCCACCTTAAAGTCAAGAGGCCATTAAAAAAAAAAGTCTGAAAAAAGGAGCCAGTAGAGGAACATAGTGAGCTGGAGCCCCGGGTTCCATCTCTGGTACCAGGGGGTCCTGAACACTGCCAAGCGTGGTTTGAAACACCCCACTCGACCTCCAAAAAGTGAAAGTTACGTGCTTGCCTAGCACACAGGCCTGATTCAAATCCTGACACATTATGGGCACTTAAGCACCACCAGGGGTCGCTCCTGGGCACACAGCTGGGAAGAGTCCCCGAACAGCCAGCAATAGCTGGTGTGTCCCAAGCCACTCCACACTTCCCCACGAAAAGGTACTTGAGGAAGCTGAAGAGATGGCTCAAAGGGCTGAAACAAGTGTGGCCCAACCCTTGGCCCCACCACCAAATGTTTAGGTGTGGGCCCCTGCCCCAAAACCAGCATTAACTCTTAGATGACCTGGAGACTAGAGAATGCATAGGCAACTGTGGATGCGGCACCCACCATGAAACGTGCTCCAGGGAACGGGAATGTCCCATCCTCCTGCTTGCTGGCTACCTTTACCCCACATGACTCCTTCCTTTCCTACCGCCTACTCGACCGTTAGCTAAAACCCAAATCCCTCTCCTCCACATGCTAACCTCAGGGTTCTGTCGGGACGAACAAGAGGGTGGTTCCTGTCTGTGGCCTCCTCCACGGCCAGAGACAGTGTAGAGAGCCCTTCCACCTGCAGGCTGGTGTTTGAGCTGGAGATCTGCACTGTGGCCCCAATGACCGCCACGTGCAGATCCAGGTTGCTGTGGGAACCAGGGGCTCGCAAAGCTCTGACCATTCCTAAAACGGGAGAAAAGGGCATCAAGAAAACAAAAATTGCAAGGGCTGGAGTGATAGTAGAAAGGCCGACCTGGGTTCGATCCCCTGCACCCCGTATGATTCCAGGGGTGATCCCTGAGCACAGAACCAGGAGTGAATCCTGAGCACTGCCAGGTGTGGTGGCCCAAAACAAAACAAAACAAAAATACTGCAGAGAACTTGGGGCCAACCCAGCAATACAGTATGAGTTGGAGTCTGATCCCTGGCCCCACCCCATATGCCAAGTGTGAGCTGGTGGGACTGTCATGTGTGATCTCAGGAGCCCTGACGAAGCAGGCTACTCCTGGTATTCCACAACGCATGTGAGCATGAGAGAATTTGTGAGCCCCAGCAAGAGCCGCCACCTGGTGTATGTGAGTCCTGCTTATCACAACAGCAAAGAAAACCAACAAAGGGGGCTCCTCCAAGGCAGAAAACTTTTCTAACCAGAGATTAAATCCAGGGCCTCACAAGCATAAAGCCAGGCATCCCAGCGACAACCCAACATAACTTGGTCCAGACTACCCGGTGCCCTGTGAGGGATTGAACTGCCCCGCAGGAAGATGCAAGTGCTCTTGAGAATAGTCCCTCTTCCCCTAGGGAGCAGGGACTCATCAGACAGAATCAAGCTCAGAGAAGGTGGGTCCCAGGGGCTGGAAAGTCAGACAGGGGTTAAGTGCTGGCTTTGCATGGGGCTGGTTCAGTCCCTAACACTATAAGGTTCCCTGAGCACTGTGAGGTGTGACCTATGAGCACAGAGCCAGAAAGAAGCGCTGAGCACTGCTGGGTATGATACCAAAACAAAACAAAGAGATCTCTTTCCCATGCCTGTGTGACCATGCACCCTCGCTGGACCCTCTGCCCTGACCCTTCTCTTCTCTGGGCCTGTCAGCTTCCCCACCCTTGCCACCAAACCCCTGACTCACCGCTCATCTCAGCGGGCAGAGTCATGCCCTCTGATGCCAGCAGCTGGTTAAACAGCTGAGAATCACTCTGCGCCACAGGGGGCTCAGTCTGTCTCCCGGCAGCCTCTGCCTCTGTCCCTGCCTTAGGGGACTCGGCCTTGGCTGTGAGGGACACGGAGTCATCCTTGGAGCAGGTGGCCTCAGCCTTGCTCTCCTCTTGAGGGTCTGGGGTCCGGGAGTGACTCTGTGGAGGCGAGCGGCTTGGTGCCCCAGGCAGGCGCCCGTACTTGGTGTAGATCTGGGAGCTGAGGAGGTCGTTGAGGGTGCTGCCCTCCAGCCGATCATGCAGCATCTGCAGCAGCCCCTCAGCCGTCTCGACTGGCACTGCCAGTTCGCCCAGGGCTCCCTCACCCAGAGTCTGTCAACACAGAGAGGGGTGCGTTTCAGGGACAAGCAGACACAATGCTCTCTGAAAGGAAGAGAGGGTAGCCACCCGATACACCTTCCAGATACTGGACCCTCAACCACCTGAGACCCTTTGCTGATTTTTGTTTTGTTTGGGGCCACATCCTGCTGTGCTGAGGCTTATTCCTGGCTCTGCACTCAGGGATCACTCCTGGTGGGCTCAGGAGGCCACATGGGGTGCCAGGGATCAAACCTGGGTTAGTCACAAGCAAGGCAAGCGCCCTACCTGCTGTGCTATCATTCCAGTCCCTGGTTGACTTTTTTTTAAAAAATAGCGACCACACTTAGCAGTGCCTGGGGGATGGGAGAGTTAAGTGCTGGGGAAGGAACTCAGGGCGATGCACAAGCGAGGCATGTGCTCTACACGTTGTCTCAATCTCCCTAGCCTCTAGAACTCCTTCTGGGGAAAAAAAAAATCCCACTTCTAGGGGCCAGAGGGCTAGTATAGTGAGTAGGGCACATAGCTAACCTGAATTTGATCCCTGGCACCCCACTGCTCCCCCAAGCACCACCAGGAGTAAATCTTGAGCATCAACCGGATATGACCCCAAAGCAAAACAAAATCCCATCTCTAACCCTCTTGCAAACTACTCAGTGTCTCAGGCCTGCAATACCTCATCCAGGTTCTTCTGAAGGCTCTGGAAAATGGGCTCCTGCTCACAGGCATCCAACTTCCTGATGAAGAAGAGCAGCTGCCACCACTCAGCTTGGCTCAAGTGCCGGCGGTCCTCAGTCGTCTGCTGCTCGGGCTGCAGGTATGGCAGAGAGTAGAGCCCGTCCACCGGCTTCCAGTCCCAGGGGGGGAACGCTGGGGAACACAGGCGGGGGCTCAGCAGCCGGCCATGTCCAGATCTCTGGAGCTGCTCCTGGTTGGGTACACTTCATCCCCAGCACTCCCTTATCTGCTCAAAGATGCTGTGCTCACACCCCCTGCCAAGGCTTACCTGTGCTTAGGACAGTCTCTGCTGACCCCTTCTCCACCGTGCCCGAAACAGCGTTCTCAGTTGCCTCCTCGGGGCCCAGGATCCCTAGCATGTGCCAATGCACCCAGTAAGTGCGGCTCGTCGACTGCCAGAAAACCTGGGAGGGAAAGAGGGCATGGGAGAGACCAGGCGCTGGGCTGTGCAGGCTGTGCAGGGCTGGCCTGGAAAAAGCCCCATGTAACAAAAGGCTCTTTTTTTCCTGCTGCCCTCCCTGCCAACACACAAACACCTGACTGCGCTCAGGGCTTACTCCTGGCTCTGCACTCAGGGATCACTCCTGCTGGGGGGCTCCAGAGACCTTATGGGGTGCCAGTAATCGAATCTGGGTGGGCCATACGTAAGACAAATGCTTCACCCGCTGTTCTATTGCTCTGGCCAGTGAAAGGCTCCTTTGTGCCACAGTAAGACCCTGCCTTTGGCCCTTCCTATCCCACGTGGCTTCCACTTCAATACACTCATCCAGACAGTGGCCAGGGAGCGGGGAGGGACCGTGACCTGTGTGCCCTGCGAGTATCTCTCAGACCTCATGGTTCACCTGGTGGCGCCAAACTTCCACTTTCCTGGTGGCTCCCCCATCTCCTGACTGCTGGCTCACCCTCTGCCATTCTTCGGGAACTGCTCCTTGGGAAGCTGATCAGAACCTCCTGGATGGAAACCCCAGCTCTGCCAAAGCAGAGCCAGTCCTGTTCCCAGGCCTCACCTGCACGGGGGGCACGCCGTTGTTGCTCTGCCGATACTCGCCCTCATCGCCCGCGCTGATCTCCTCGTAGTCGTCCAGCATCCGCACGCGCATGCCGGGCCGCAGTGTGTGCTGCACGTATTCACCATAGCCACTGCGGCTGGAGAACTCTGCACGCTGGCGGAAGGACCGGTCTGACCTCCTGGGAGGCACCGGGAAGGCGGGCAAGGAGAGGCCGGCCCCTGACATGCAGGGCTGAAAGATGGAGCGGCTAGGCCCTGGTGGTCGGGCCCCTGCAGCTGGTTCGCCCAGGTTCCAGGCCCAGCCCAAGCTCCGCATCAGCTCGGAGATGAGGCTGCCCATGGCCAGGCTAAACTCCAGCTCCCGCTGTGCCCGGGTCTTCTCCTGGCCCACCTCCTCCCGGGGCGGCGGCGCCAAGGGCACAGAGCCCCCGTCTCCGGCTCCCCGCTGTGGACTATGGTTCAGCTCATCTAGCAGGGACGTGACGCACAGGTAACGCTTCACCAAGGAGAAGAGCAGCTTTCCTGGGATCTGCAGGACACGGTCCCAGAGTAACTTCAGCTTCCCCCAGTATCAACCCCTCAACCTCGCCCTCTAGATCCTCCTGCATGGAATCAGCTCAAGGCCTAGCTTGGTCTCCCATCCCCTCAGTCTTAGCAAGAAACACACAGGGAGCACTGGTAGACAGAAACTCCTGGGATGGAATCTTAAAGGCGGGGGAGGGCGGGCGTGTGCACCTTCCTTTTTAGAAGCTTCCAATCTGTAACACCTGTTTGGAGAGGCCCATGGCCTTGATGGCCACCAAGGTACCTGAGGCAGATGAATGCCCTCAAAGGCCAGGCAGTGCTCCTCGGAGGAGGTGGTCTCTGCAAACAGCTCCAGCAGGGTATAGCGGCTGTCAAAGTCCATGCACTGCTCGATGCCATCTTGCTGGCTCAGTGACAGAAGGACATGAGCCCGACTCCCTGTAAGCCACACCCAGTCTGTATTATCCCCAGTCCCCACCACTTTCCCCTTTCCTTTCCTAGTTCTCTATCCCGTCCACCAGAGACTCTAATTGAGACCCACCATAGTAGCAGATTTTGTTTTGGGCCACACTGGGTGGTGCTCAGGGCTTACTCCTGGCTCTGAAATCATGGATCACTCCCAGTAGGATGTAGGGGACCATATGGGATGCCGAGGATTAAACCTGGGTCCATTGTGTGCAAGGCAAATACTCCATCTCCATAACAATTTTATCATGGTAACCCATGATGAACAGACTGAAATCTGGGCCAGCGAGACAGGACAGCAGTGAGGGCAGGGTGCCTGCCTTGCATGCAGCTGGTCGGGGTTCTATCCCCAGCATGCCATATGGTTCCCTGAGACCTACCAGAAGGATTCCCGAATGCAAAATCAGGAGTAAACTCTAAGCACCAGCAGGTACGCTCCCTACTCCCTCTAAAACAAAACAGAAAAAAACCCAGGGGCTGGAGTGATAGCACAGTGGATAGGGTGTTTGCCTTGCATGCGGCCAACCCGGGTTCGATTTCCAGCATCCCATATGGTCCCCTGAGCATCACCGGGAGTAATTCCTGAGTGTATGAGCCAGGAGTAACCCATGTGCATCGCCGGGTGTGACACAAAAAGAAAAAAAAAACAACCTAACAAATACCTGAAACTGCATTTCATGCCACAAAATTGTTACATACTATTTGACACTTTGTGGAGGGAGGGTTTGAGGATGGGGGAGTTGAGCCATACCTGGTAGAGCTTGGGGCACCATGTTCCAGGGGATCGAACCTGGGCGCCTGCTTGCAAAGCATGCACTCCACTATTTTACACTTTTTTTTTTTTTTTTTGCTTTTTGGGTCACACCCGGCGATGCACAGGGGTTAACTCCTGGTTCTGTACTCAGGAATAACTCCTGACAGTGTTCAGGGGAACATGTAGGATACTGGGAATCGAACCCGGGTTGGCCAAGTACAAGGCAAATGCCCTAACACTGGGCTATCACTCCAGCCCCATCACTTTTTTTTTCTAATGTTGATTGCAACTCCCCAAACTAATTTCATAACCCCAACAAATAAAGTTCAACCAGGTTTCAAAAGATAAACCTGGGGTTGAAAAGATGGTACGATGGGTAGAATAACTCACATAAGGCTAATCCCAGGTCAATTCCTGGCATTGCCTATGGTGCTGAGACCTGCCAGTAGTGATCCTTGAGCGCAGAGTCAAGAATAAGCCCTGACCACTGCTGAGCCCCCAAAACCGCTAAGTAAATAGACAAATGCATCTCACTCTCTTTGCCACTGTATAAAGAATAGACAAACCATACTCTACTATTACATCATCGATTTACCTGTTGGCACTTCTTGCTTTTCCTTCGCACTGAATTGATATTCACCAAATACTAGGGGTGTGTGTGTGTGTGTGTGTGTGAGAGAGAGAGAGAGAGAGAGAGAGAGAGAGAAGAGGAAGAGGGTTCTGGGAACTGTCCTACAACTTCAGTGATTCCTCCAGGAGTAAGCACTGGAGCTCTGCCTCCTCTCTCTCCAGTTCTTCCCTCCTATGATCACTTACCAGTGCTGTGGGCCGCCAGCGCCTGCAGCATCTTGCCCGCACTACAGCGGAGCTGAGGCTCGGGGTTGCACAGCATGTGCATCAGAAGGTCCAAGGCCCCCGTCTCCCTGAAGACGCCCGCAAGGGGCCCGATGCTGGCGTAGGCACTGAGCACGTGGACGGTGTGGAGGACTGCAGCCGTGTGGCTCGACGAGCCGCCTTCTGCCAACTGTCTGGTGGCCCTGCGCACCAGCGCCCGCACGTCCACCTCCATCTCTCCCATGGCCACATCATCCAAGCTGCCTGGATCTTGGGAAAAGCTTCTTAGACCCCCCACTGGTTCGTGCTGAGGTCCCTTTGACAGCACCCACTCTCTTATCAGCATGGGGCAGCTAGCATGGACCTCGGGGGCAGAAAGCCACATGAGGATGTACTCTGCTTTGCCCTCTTCTGCACCCATTCTGCCAACTTCCCTACACTTGAGGACACTCCATCGGATCAGGTATTCAGGGCGCCCATCATGTCCAAGTCGCTGTCGAATGAGTTCTTCGGGGAACGCCTTCAGCTGCGGACCCAGGGGGACCACCATCATGAGATCCCCGGAGCACCGTTCCCCCACCATGCTGACCTCCTAGGGCAGGGAGAAAGACAGAGTGAGTCTGGAAAAGGAAAACGACACAGAGAGGGTAGAACATCCAGAGAGTGGGTATGACAGGTAGGTTATATGATCAAATTCAGAGGCCAAAAAGAAAATAGAATGGGATAAGTAATGGACACATGTTCAAACTTATAAAAGCACAGGGAAAATAATGAGAGGATGAAACAAAGTGGGTTAGGAAATGAAAAATGGTGGCTGCACTTTCCATTTGGGGAGGAAATCAAGGTACCTGAGATAGTACAGCAGTTAAGGTGCTTGCTTTGCATGCAGATAACACCAATCGGGTCCCCAGAACCACATATAGTCCCTCAAACCACCAAGAGTGACGATGAGCACAGAGCAAGGAGTAAGCCCTGAGCATTACCAGGTGTGGCCCCAACCACCAGGTCCCCAGCCTCACGGCAGTAGGGCACTTGCCTCACACACAGCCAACCCAGATTCCTTCCATCCCCAGAATGGTCCCCCAAGCACCATCAGGAGTATTTCTTGATACACAGTCAGGAGCTACCCTTGAACACTGCCAGGTGTGGCCAAACCCTTGCCTTTGCATCCTGACCAACGTAGTCAGAAATCCTTGGCACCACACATGGTTTGTGAACACCACCAGTGGTGACTGCAGACCACAGAGCAGGGAAGAGAAGGAAAGGGCTGCTCAGAGGGATGGTACAGTGGGTAAGGTGCTTGTTCTACACGTGGTGTCCTAGGTTTGATCCTTGATACCGTATAGTCTCCCCCAGTCCTGCCAAGATTGATTCCTGAGCAGTTAGGAGTAAACCCTGAACATCACACCAGGCGTGGCTAAAAAGCATACATCAAAGAAAAAAAAATTAAGACAACTAGGGCTGGAGAAACAGTATGGCTGGTAGGGTGATTGCCTTACACTCACCAGACCCAGTTTGGTTGCAGGCACTCTATATGGTCCCCTTAGCCCTGTCAGGAGTGACCCCTGGGTGCAGAGCCAGGAGTAAGGCTTGAGCATTATGTGTGGCCCCAAAATAAATAGAAATCTGGGAGCAAATAATGACCATCTGGAAACATAGCCAGCCCTAAAGACAGAACTTGGGGTTGGAGAGTTAGTACAGGGTTTAATTTGCCTTGCATGTGGCTGACCCCAGTTCAACCCCCAGCCCCGAATCAAGTCTCTCAGTCCCGCCAGGAGTAATTTCTGAGTGCAGAGCCAGAAGTAAGCCCAGAGCATCCCCTGGTGGGCCCAAAAAAAACAAAACAAGAAGAAAAATAAATAAATTATAAGAAAAAGGCTATGAGGGAGATGATGAGAGTAGGAGGAAAAATCGAAAAGTGAGAAGATGAGAAGAGGGAAGGAGATGAAAAGTGATTCGCTAGCAGGGAGGCACAGGGATACAGACCAGCGTCCAAGGGTCAGCTGAGGGAGAAAAAAACGGAAGGCATGTAAATAACGGAAAGCCGAAAAGTGGAGCGCCGGGTGTGGGGAAAGGTGACAGAACAGCTCCAGGAGGCTTGGGGGAGGGGCTGCGGGCTGGCACAAACGGTGGGGGGCTAGCTCAAAACGGAGGGGGCGCGACCACCGCTAGCCCAGACCAAGCGAGAGCAGGGCGGGGTCCCTGTCAGGAGAGCGCTGTCGGGGAACGGTCTGGACGGAGGCGGTGCTTGTACTCAGCCGTCCCCGGCGGGGTGAGGGGCGAGGTCGGGGAGGTCCGGACCCCCCACACTCCAGTCGCTGGCGCCTGAGCTCGGCCTCTCGCGTCACCCACTCATCTGTTTCTGGCTGTGGGGGCGGTCCCGCGGAGCGCGGCGGCCCGGGGGTGATGCCGGGGCCGGCTGGTCGCGCGCGGGCGAGCGTCCGCCGGAGCCCGGGCCCGTCCCGTCCTCCCCCGCGAGCCGGTCCCCTCAGCCTGACGCGCCGCGCCCGGCCCTCACAGGCTCAGCGGCTCGGACAGTCGCCGCCGGCGGGGCGCGGAACGCGCGGGCGGCGGCCGGGGGCGGGGGCCGGGGCGCCGGCGCGACGGCCGGGCACCTGGCGGGCGTTACGGCCGGGCCGCGGGGCGGGGGCGGCTGCGTCCCGCGTGCACACGCGCCGCCCGCGGCGGCCGACGGGAGCGGGTGGGGGCCGGCGGCGGGGCCCGCAGCCCCCGGCTTACCTCGGGCTCCGAGCTCGCCCGCCCCGGAGGCCGCCCCGGCTGGTCCCGCTCGCCCGGCCCCGCCTCCTCCGCGGCTCCCTTCCGGTCACACGAGCGCGCACGCGCGGACCCAGCCGACGGGTCCCGCCGAGGCCCAGCCCGGCGCGCGGAGCATGCGTGCTGCCCGGGGGCCGTTGCCCGGGAGTCTCCGCGGGGGCCCACGGGAGCGCGCGCCTGTCCTACCGCAGTCAGCTCTGCAGCCCCCTCCCTTCTCCTGGGGCCCCCACCCCCTTCCACGTCCGCCGAGACCAGGCCCCCGGCACTCCCAACCTGAGGGCCGTCCTTTGAGTCGCCTCCGCTCCTGAGACCCTCAATGATGATCTGAGTTGTCACCCTTCCTGTTCAGTCTCTGGGGTGTTGGCTTAAGTACCTAGCAAAATCGCTCAGAAGAATAGAGGGGCAGGAGCAGGAGCGGTAGTGCAGCAGGCAGGGCATCTGCCTACCACGCAGTCCACCTGGGTTTCATGGTTCCAGGTGTGCTCCCTGTTCCTTCAATAGCCCCAAACAGCTCTTAGCTTTTTATCAGTCAAGCAGCCAGTATGTTTCTCAGAGTAGTAAGGGGGTCGGGGTGGGGTGGGGTGAGGGCTGTGGTTTGAGTTGATTCCTCTTCACTCTTCCCACCCTCCCTCCCACAATGGAAAAATGAAGGCGAAGACCCCACAGTCTGTGCACAAAATGATACATTTATTGAAAGAGTATTTTTTTCAATACAAAAAAGAAAGCTCTGTACATAGGACTGTGACCATGTCCACTATTCCTGGGTCAGCATCCCAGGGGAAGTAGAAACCACTGACATACACACCCCACATTCACTCACGTGCACAAGCTTGCGCTCACATGCACACGCGCTCACGCACGCTCACACACACACACATGCACGCACACACACCAGAGCCACCAAGGAAGGGAAACACCAAGGGTCGCTGCACATAGAAATGCCACCTTATCCCTGACGTTCACATGTTCTCCCAAGGCCACGCTCACACAACACACATTATAAGCACTTTGCCTGATTCACTCACTGGGTCTGTCTTTTGTGGGAAGGAGAGGAGGAATTCATCAAGGTCTCCTCCCTGGGGTGGGGAGTGAGTGAGTGAGTGATCGTGGAGTGAAACAAGAGCAGAGAAAAGGGGCTGGGCAGTTACAGACCTGAGTCCCAAGCTCCCCTACTCCCTGGCCCCTGATTTGCCATGCCCTAGCCTTGTCAGTCACCTACAAGCTCCAACTGTCTGCAGGAGAAAGCCCAGAAAGGTGACTTCCATCATAGTGCCCCAAAATGGGGCATGACCGCAATGGGGATAGAGGTCAGGGGGCTCGCAAGCACACTGGCAAATCTTCCCCTTGATAACTAGGCTGTGCGTAAAAACTCCCCCACCCCTTCACCTAATCACAGAAGCAAGCTTGCTCCTACTGCAGGCCGGCAGAGGGATTAATAAAACTGTACCCCAAGTGCCGCCCAGTTCTGAAAGAGCTCCCCTTCTGGACAGAGGTGGTGAAGGTAGGTTCTGACACAGGGTAAAAGACCCTCCCCCCGATGCTGGCCCACCCTCAAGGTCTACCCCAAAGCGGGCAGAGAGGGTAGGGCACGGCCCCTGTACAAATTACATAAATACTGAGGTTACACTTAGAAAAATAAAGTCATTTTCTTCAAGGCTTTTTGTCTTAATTTAAAAAAGTTACAGTAGCTGCTTACTCCCTGGGAGAGCTGTCCGTTTCTGGCTCCCCTGTCTCTTCAGCCCTCAGCCCAAGAGCTGCTCTGTTGCTGTAGCCCCCCCACCCATTCTGGCCTCTCACCCCTCCCAGACCTCCACCCTGCTCACTGCAACTTGAGCCCCAGGCAGCTGCCAGCCTCAGGGAGCACAAGGCTGCAATGCCCTTGTGTGTGGCACAAATGAAGCCAGTCACCTCCAGCTGACGCCGTCCCACCCCACTCCCACATTTGGTCTCCCTCTTCCTTCTGCCCAGCAATAACCCGAAAGAGCGAAAGAGGGCCCGGAGCTGTGGGCCACCTTCCCCACCCAGGTGGGGACAGGGCCTGAGGGCCCCTCCTGGAAGCCGTCCGGGACCCGTTCGGTCCCAGAGTCTCTCCCCAAACTGATGGGGATGCCCCGAGCTCTTGGGGTGGCTGTCCCCTAGAAGGCCCTGCCAGTTCTGGGGAAGCTCCGTGGCTCCCCAAGGAAGGGGAGCTTGGGCAGGGAAGGGGACAAGAAAAACGCCATTTAAAAAAAAAAAGTTAAATATTTTAAAAATATATATTTATAGATTTGTTTTCACTTTGTCTCCTCAAATAAAAAGTTCAAAATCAACTTTAAGTAAAGCAGCCGGGAGGAGATGGGGAAGACAGGGATAGAAGGGAACCCTGGTTGGTTCCCTCCGGCCCAGAAGCCCCTGGAGATCCGAGGGCGGCGAGGCCGGCAGGCAGCCTGGTCCAGCCCAGCTCTCTGGGACAGCAGGCAGGGAGGCCCCCAGAGGGAAGAAGCCCACCTCCTCAGCTGGCTCCCTGAGGGCAGGCGGAGGGTTCTTTTGACCAGCCTGTGGCAGACACAGGACTGACTCAGGCAGGTCAGCAAGGAGGCTGGGGAGAGGACTCCCGCTGCTTCCTCGGTCGGGGGCGGGGGACACACGGTGCCCAGTCCCACAGTGGCTTGGAGGTGGGAAGGTTGGGCACGGTCCCATTGGGTAAGCTAATACTCATGGCAAACATGGAGCCAAGCTGGCCAGGGGAGTCTGGAGAAGAGAGGGCAGCCCCACCATCAACAGCAGAGGGAGGACGGGGTGTGGGGGCGGGCTGGCCCCTTTCTTTGGCTGGAGTGAGAGGACTCAGTCCCGAGGCTGCCCGCTCCTCTCCGTCTCTTCTCCTGCGGCCCGTCAACATGTGTATAAAGAAAACGTGAAAAGGCAACAATAAATAAGTGGTGCCGTCCCTTGGGCCATCTGTCCAGGGTGGCAGGGCAGATCAGTCACTCTTGGTGCTGTGGGCGGCGTCCAGGTTCACCACTTGCAACTCAGTGAGGTTGCTGCTGCTTCCGGCCTGCTGCCCTATCACCGCCATCTGGGGGGAAAGGGGGCGTCAGGAAGGAGTACGGGCAGGGCACTGCTGGTCAGCTCAGGATCCCCACCAGTGCTTGAAACAACAGGCCACAGAATCCCCAAGGTCAAGGTTAAGAATTGGATGGCTGGCTGGGAGGGCCACAGGGGCCTCGACTTACCTGGTGAAGCTGAACCGCAGACACGGGGATCTGCACTGTCCCAGACGGCGCTGTCAAGAACACCTGGGGGACGCCACCTGCATTGGAAAAGCACCGAAAGATATCAGATCACTGGCTCAAGAGAAACTTCCAGATACTGGAGGAGTGATGAAAAATGCACAGGTGAGTCTCAGAACTAGGTGCCCGTGGGTACGTGGCCAAGTGTGACTGTGACTGTCCAATGAGAAAGGCTTGAGTCTGCAAAGGAGCTTTGATTTTAGGTGTAGGAGAGACAGAGGGAGATATAGGGAGAGAGAGAGAGAGAGAAGAGAGACAGAGAGAGAGAGAGAAGCTGCAGCTAAGTATGACTGGACAGGAAGGAGGACTTTGCGACTTTTTTTTTTTTTTTTCATTTTCTAGGTCACACCCCAGAGTACTCAGGACTTACTCCTGGCTCTGCACTCAGGGATCATTCCTGGCAGGGCTGGGGAACCATATGGGGTGCTGAGATCTAACTCAGGTTGGGGGCATGCAAGGCAAGTGCTCTAACCACTGTACTACCACCCTCTGGCCCCTGATTGTGTGTCTATGGGAAGAAATGATCCTCCTTTCCTCAGCCCTTCCTGGCCGCCCCCACCCCAACTCACCTTGCTCCTGGACCTGACTGTGGGACACCTGCATGGTGGACGGCGCCTGGGAGAAGGCGTTGAGCACGGTGAGGCTGCCATCGGCCAGGCCCGAGGTGGGTGCATACATCACTGCGTGGGGACTAGGGTACATCATGTGACCACCCACAGTTGTGGGCACAGATGATGTCATGATGGTGGCAGGCAATGTCACTGGCAATTACAGACACACAGCAGGGAGGTCAGCACCTTTAAAATGCAATCCTCCCACCCCACAGCAAAGTCCGGCCCCAGGGCCACTTCCCAGGCCAGACCCAGAACTGGCTCCACCACCTGCCTTCTTCTGTGCTTCCTGGACACACCAACATCTATCTGTGTCTAGGCACATCACTGTTTTCATTTGTCTCTATGCCAAGGCCCTGGGAAAAATAGTGACTGATTCACCCTAAAGAAACTCAGACACTCCCCTTTAAGGGGCTCCAACTTCCCTCCCCTCCACACTTCCACCTTTCTAAATAAGGGTTAAATAGATCTGTTTTTTTTGGGGGGGGTCACACTGGTAATGTTCAGGGGTTACTCCTGGCTCTGCACTCAAGAATTACCCCTGGTGGTGTTTGGGGGAGCAAATGAGATGCAGGGGATCGAGCCCAGGTCAGTTGCCTGCAAGGTAAACGCCCCCCCCCCCCCGCCACTGTACTGTCGCTCTGGCCCCTACATTGATCTTTCAAACAAAACTTCTCAAATGTTTATGTGCATCAAGTCATGGAGGGGGGGAGTTAGGGGAGAGAGAAGAAGGGGGATCCTATTAAGATGCAGATTGATTCAGAATAAGGCTCAAGAGTCCAGTGACCAGCAGTAGCGCACAGCACTGCTGGGTGGACTGACTCACCAACTACCAAAAAAGAAGTCTGCATTTCTATTAAATTCCCAAAGGATGCGGGTTCTCCCATCCTGGGATCACATTTCATATAATAAGGTCACAAATAACAGGAACTTCAAAAGCAACTTCAGGGTGCTGGAATGTACAGCAAGGAAGGTACTTGCCTTGAATGTAGATGACCTGGGTTTGATCCCTGGCACCCCATATGGTCCCCTAAGCCTTGCCAGGAGATATCCCTGAGCAGAGTGTCAGGAGTAACTCCTGAGCCCCACCAGGTGTACCTCTATCCCAACAAAAAAAGCAATTCCATTTTGAAAGTGTCTCATTTCTGCAATGACAAGACACTAGAGGGGAATTAAGTCTGAGGTTTGCTGAACGCCCAGGACTCACTCCCACAGGACACAACTGCTCTATAAAATCTTCCTGGTAATTAAGCAAACGTGTGTCTTTGGGCAAGTCAGCTGCTCTTTCTGGGCCTTTGGTTTGTCATCAAAGTGCAGAGGAGGGCAGCCTTCAGGGATCCCTCTGCTCTCCCTGACACCCACAGCCCCACTGCAGGGGAGGATTCGGACACCCAGCCCTCCTCACCTCACTTCCCCAGACAGAGCAGGAGGAGGATGGAGCCCCAAACCTGAGTCTCCCGTGAAGAGATGCCCTGGCCTCAGCTCTGGGACAATGCAAGGCCCCTGCTGCTCTCACAGTACAGGCAGCAGAGCAGTGAGGGGACGAGGCTGGGAGCGATACCTGTCCCGCTGGAGGAGGTCTGCGTGAGGTCTGTGCTGCTGTCGCGAGAGGGAGACGCTTGCTGTGGGGCCTGGTGCACCTGAATGGCCTGTACAGGGACCTGCTGGGCCACTGCCCCACCTAGAAGACAGAGACTTACTTGTTGCTGTCCTACCCGCCACCATCTGCACCAGGACCCGTCAGTGTCCCCTCTCAGTACCCCCCCACCAAGCTGGGCACATGACTTCCCAATAATTAGCACTCTCTCGTAAGGACCAAAGGGCCTCTGGGTGCCTGCTCTTAGCCACCCCCACCCCCAAGCCAGCCTTCTCTCTCTCCATTCAGCTGCGACAGGAATGACACTGTCCTGTCAAGGGTGAAAACTGCCTTGAATCAAGGTGGGGAAGTAGGACAATGGCTCTGGTTCCTGTGGCCTTGGGGCGCTGAGCTAGGTCAGACATGGTTGAAAACTTACTGACAACTGGGGTTCCCAGTGGGGAGGTATACAGAGGGGACACAAGAGGCTTCTCTCAGGCTCTCCCCTGTTCACCTGCCATCTCAGCAGGGAAAGAGGTTCCTCCTGTGCCAGCCCTTGCCCCTGTGAGCATGCTGAGGCTATCCTCTGTGACTCACCAGGCATGAGGGTAAAGCTGGTAGGCAGCTGCATGAGGCCCCCAGAGGAGACAGGGCCACTACCTGTACTCTTCAACACAGTCCCATTGGCACTGCTGACAGCACTGGGGCTGACACTAGCAGACACTGGTGCCAGGTAGTTGGTGATGGGGAAAGAGGGGCCGCTGCTGACTTGCATGGTGGTAGAGGTGCTGGGTGCTGTTTGGATGGTGGAGGTGGTGCCCGGCAGGTTGGTGACTGTGAACGCTGGTTTCAGCGTGTCCTATATTCAGAGCAAAGAGAGTGGTGGTGAGCTCCTGGCAGGCCCTTCTCGAAGCCTTCTACAGAAGGCTTCTGAACCCACAGCTCATGCTGAAGCCAATGCACCTGGGTCCAGATCCCAGTTCCACCTGACCTTTGGGCAAGGTATAGAGTTGCTTGGCATCAGTTTCCGATCTGTAAAAGGCGAACACCTACCCCACAGGTTAGCATCGGGGCACTGAGACCAATACTGGGGAACTCGCACATAAAAAAAGCCTGGAAACATCTGGACTATAATCATAGAATTGGCTGGGGAATCAAGAAACCTGGGGTCTCTTTCCAGCCCTGGCAACCAGCATGTCTGTGAGCCTACACGTTACTTCCTCTTCCTGAGCCACACCTTTCCTTTTCTGTAAACACAGGTGGTTGGACTGCTATGTCCTCTTTCTTTATTGTGCAATGCCAGGGCTTGATCCCAGGGCCTTACAAATGCAAGGTCTAAGTGTTTGACCATGGAACAGTTCCCCTGATCTTTAAAAGGGCCTGCTGGGCTCTGATTTACTAAGACAGGGTCTGAGAGTTTTTCACGGAATTTAGGGGTTTGGAGAGAAGTCTGGGGGTTGACAGTGAACTTCGCTATGTCAAAAAGTTCTATACTACCAAACGGATCTATTCATCCAGCAAAATTGCCTGGGCATAAATGAACCAAATTGCTCCAAAAAATGAGGACGGATGACATGCTAGTAAGGTGGGAGAAGATGCCCGTGTTCCAAGAATGAGAAGGAAAAAAGCCTGAGGCCGGAGTCCAAAGAGAACTGGGAGGGGGGGCATTCAAAGACTGAGGAGTGGGTCAGCACGAGAAGTGTGCTAAGCAGCCGAGCTTGAAGCCCCTGATTGGCGGAAGCGTTGCTAAGGCAAACAGTACCGCTTCCTCTAATTGGCCGGTTAGTCGAGGACCACCTAGGAGGCGGGGCTTCCGAACCGGCAAGGAGGAAGCCCCGCCCCCACCCCTCACCGGGAAAAGGAAGGGGGAGGCGTCACTAGGGCCCGGCATCCCCGGCGGCGGGAGAATCCACTCCCCAGCGGCCCGGGGCCGGACATCCTGAAGAGGTAGGCGGTTGGCTAGCGAGGGAGTCTCCAACCCGGCGCTCGGCTGGGCTGGCGGCAGGGCTGGGTTCCCAGGACCCTGCAGCCCATGCATGCCCCGGCCTACTCCCGGGAGACCCAGCCCGCAGGGAGGGCCCCCGCTCCGCCCCCACCCCCTGCGGGGAGACAGCTGGCTGCAGGAATGCGAGCGGCCTGCCAGGCGGGCGGGCTGCAGGCGGGAGGGCGGCGTGGAGCCGGAGCCGGCCTTATATGGGCACGGAGGCCGCCCGCTTATCTTGGGGGCCGGCCTCCTGTCAGAGCAGCGAGGACGGACACCTGCCCCCTCGCACGAGGGGCACCAACCCGGCTCCACCGCGCCTGCAGGGGAGCCACCCGTCCACCTGTCCCCCAAGCTCCCATCTCACTCCCCAGACCCCTCTCTGCCGGTCACGCCCCGCCCCTTCGTCCTCCCTGCACACCTTGGTCTCCCCACTGCTGTCGGACTCTGACACCTGGTAGGTGAGGTCGGTCTCTTCGAAGCCGGTGGCGCTCATCCTCTGGTCCGTGGTGGGGTCTGAGCGGGGCGGAGAGTCTGGCGAGTTGAGGCAGGTCTGAATCAGCGCCTTGCCAGTCTCACTGGTGATCATGGGCTGCAGTTTGCGGGTGGCAAAGGTATACACATGGCCTGTCTCACTGGCCACCAGCAACAGCACCTGTGTTCCTGTCAGCGTGGACAGCTCATAGGCCTGGAGGAGGGCGGAGGAAAGGGGACATCAGCACAACTTTTTCGGGACACAGTCTCAAGTACCTCTCCCGTGACAACCCTCCTCTGGCAGGGCTGGGGGTGGGGGTGTCTATCGGGTTGCAGGAGGGAGCAGCAAAATCCTTGCAACAGGGGCAGCCCTGCCAACCTGCAGATGCCCCAAACAATCTGGCCCCCTGGTAACAACATGGCCACAAGTTTGAGAAAAGCAGGGCCCCTCATAGCTGCTTCCCACTACAGCGTGGGGCCTGGTGCCTGCAGCCTCAAGGAGCTGTAGTGCCCCCACCAGTTCACGGGGACTTGGAAGTCCCCTAAGATGTTAGGGGTAAGGAGTCACCCATGCTGGAAACTGTCCCGTGTTCAATCCCAGAAATGGCATAGGCCCTAACCTGTTAGCATTCTGTCCTGCCCTATAATACTGGGGACTTTTTTTCCCCACTTTGTCTTGATAAAACAAATAGTATTTGGTGTGACTGGTGGGAGGGAGGGGAGATGACACACAACACACTGCTAAATCAGCAGGTACCTCACTGCCCTGAGCCCATGCAGGGACCCTCAAGATCGGTTCCACAGCAGGTATCCTCACTGCCAGCCAATTCTATAACCCACCTTAGAAACTGGCTCTCCATGGAGCATATAAAATCAGCAATCAGTGTTCCTGGGGTTCCAGCTTCGGGCTCCCCATTTCCTCTGCTCCCTGAGGAGCCCTTTTCACCGTGTCCGTTAGGAGAAAGTCCGTCTCTGGAGCTGCCCAGGGCAGCCCTCCCAGCCTTCCCTCTGCAAATCCCACTTGCCCCAAGGCAGATGGTTCTGAAGCCTGTCCCAAGGGCTTGTGCGGCTTTCCCGGTCTGCGACAGCAGACACAGGCCATCCTGGGGGCTAGGCCATGACCCCCATCCGCTCCCCCCCTTGACTTAGCACTCATCAGCCCTATCTGCTCCTCCTGCCAGCGCTACTCGAGGGGTGCCCACTCTCCTTCCAGGCTGGCTCATTGTTACCCTGCTCCAGCCCTCAGCTCCCTACCTTCCCCTGGCTCCCGGCTCTGCGGGAGCCTCTCCCCGGGACCACCCGAGGCCCCGGCCCTGCGGGGGACCCCCTCCCCGCGTCTTCCGAAGCCCCTTCTCCGGCAGTCCCGCGGTCTCCAGCGTCCCACTCTCCCCTTGCACCGTGCACGGGCCCTGCAGCCCGGCGCGCGCCCGTCACTCCCACCTCGGCGCCCGGACGTTCGCGGCGTCTCCCCTCGCCCCGCATTTCCCGGGCGCCCCTCCCCTTTCCCCCACCCGGGGGAGCAGCCATCCCCTCCCACACACCTCCCGCCGCCAGCCGCCTCTCACCTCCGCGGCGGCGCTCCCTCTTGCCCACCCCGCCGGTGCCCCCGGTACCTTCTTCATGATGCCCGTCTTCCGCTTGCTGAAGGTCGTGTAGCGCCGCAGCTTGTTGTCGATGAACTCCATCTTGATCTTCACGCGGCCGCGGGTCTTCTTGCCCGGCTTGGCCCCGCTCACCGCGCCGCTCACCGGCCCGTAGCCCCCGGCGGCCGCCGCCGCCGCCTCGGGCCCGCCGACCACCACGCCGAGCTCCATCTCGCTGAGGCTCCGCTTCAGGCCGCGCCGCTCGGCGCCCAGCTCTTCCTCCTCGCCCGACTCCGAGTCGCCCTCGCTGCCGCTGTACAGGGCGCCCGCGGCGGGCGCCGGGGTGCTGGCCGCGGCCGCTGCAGCCTCCCGCTCGCCGCGGCCCGGCCCGAGCCCCGCGCCGTTCCCGGGGACCCGGCCCCCGTTAGCCCCGCGGGTCCCGCCGCCGCCGCCGCCCGGCCGTCCCGTCGGGGTCCGGCTCAAGCTGCCCCCGAGGGCCGAGCCCCGGCCCAGCGCCGCCGCGGCCCCAGCCTGGCTCGGTAACATGGCGCTCAGTACGGGAGGGCGGACGGGCAGTCAGCGAGGGATCCGAGCCGCCGCCGCCGCCGCCGCCATCGGCTTCGCGGCTCGACCCCGCGCTCCCGCCGCCGCCGCCGCCGCCGCCGCCGCTGCCGCTGCCGGGGCGGCTCTGGCTGCCGCCGCGAACCCGGGGGCCCTGCACGCCCGGGCCGACCTGGGCCCGCACTTTGCTGCCCCTGTGGCCCGGGTTGCCCCAGGCCGCGCGGAGCGCCCCCTGTCCGTCTGCTGGGGCGGCGCGCCCGGCGGCCGTCAGCGTCCCCCGGGGGGCAGGGGCTGCTGGCCGCGGCCGAGACGGCGGGTGGAGGGGGCCGGGACCACGCGCTGGCGGCGGAGGGATCCCCCGACCCTTCCCCCCATATAAAGAGATACAATGTTTCCTTTTATGGCGAGGCCGTTCCTTATATGGCGAGCCCCAGTGCCCCCGCCCCATTGGTCCGCGGTTCCGGCACCTCCACTTCCCATTGGTCCTCAGCGGGCTCGTATTTGCATAGGCATACCGAACTCGCTGCTGTCACACCGCGTCAGACGGCAACTCCGAAAGGGGAGGAGCCGACTCTTCTTAAAGGAACCGGAGGAAGAGGTGCGACCCCGCCTTTCTCCCGACCAGAGAAAGGCAGCACCCGGACGACACGGAGGCGCAGGCTTGCAGAGGACGCGGAGCAGCACGGGAAACCGAACATTGGAAGGGCTGAAAGAGTCTGAGCGAACTGGACGGATCACAGTAGATTGTAAAATTCAGCACAGATGCTAGGGGTTGGGACGCGTCCTCCCGCTTTTCCAAAGGAGGCGAAGTCACCGACAGACCAGAGGTGTCCCCGGTGTCCAGGCTCATTGTGCCCTCTCCCTAGGCTGCAACCCTTCCCCTCCCCCACCCCATTTCCTTTCCCCTTCCCTCTCTTTTCGGGACGGCAACACTTTCCCACCAGGCCGCCTCATTCATCATCCCCGATACTGAAGGGCGGCTGGGGCCGGGGAGCCCTTGGCAGACGCGCGTATGGAAAAGATCGGCCCCTGGGTCCCGGGTGGGGGCTAGGAGTCTGATGGAGATAAATGAAGACTTGCAGCTGCAGGCTGGACGCCGGGAGGGGGTGGTCCCGACGATAAAGCCCACCCCACAGGCTGTGCAAAGACCTGGGGGAAGGGGGGGAGAGGAAATGTGTAGCCCGCACAAAGTTTAAACTTCAAAGGCAGCGCGCGCACATCCTCCTCGGAAAAGCCAAGGAAAACCCACATGGGGAAAGTTACAACTGGGATTCGCGCGCGCGCGCACACACACCGCATTCTCCAAACAGACAGCGAAAGATACGTGTATGGGGGTGGCTAGTTAGAACTGGGGCACTGCCAAGCCCAGGTTTTTCCTCTCCCTCCTCCCTTTTTAACCCCCCTCCCTGCTCCATTTTCCCCCAACCACACTGCCGTGTGGCAGTGAAAATAATTTCTGACTTTATTACAGAAATTGTTCGAATCTGGAATCACCATCTTCTAGCCCGGTGCCTGGAAACAAGTGTTTGACCTCTCCAGGGTCCATATAATTCACTGTTGGTATCCATCCCAGGAAGTTTTGTGGGTTTTTTTTTTGGGGGGGGAGGGGTGTTTTGTTTTAGGGCCAGGGATTACTCCTGCCTCTGTGCTTAGGAGTCACAGTTGAGGGGCGGGGCTCAGGCGACTATAATGAGGTTCCAGGAATCAAATTGGGGTCTGCTGAGTGGCGGGTTCCTTACCGCTGAGCCATCTCTCTGGCCTCCAGGAAGTTCTTGACTAACTTTTTTTTTTTTAGTTGGGGAGAGGAGTTGGGCCACACCCTGCTGGGTTTAGAGACTATTTCTGGCTTTGTGCTCAGGGGTCCCTTGTGACAGTGCTAGTGAACTATATCTATCCGGTGCCAGTCATCAAACTCCAGCCTCCAGCATGCAAAGCTTGAGCTCAGCCCCTACAGCTATCTCTCCCTTTTACCCCTTGATGCAGATTAAATGAGATAAAGCACAGAGAGTGTCCAGTGAAGAGTAGGAACTGCCTGGGGTAGTCCCCTCTGCCCAGGGATAAATATCCTAATGTGTGCCTTGTACCCAACTGACCCAGGTTCATCCTTGCCACTGCACACGGCCCCCTGAGCGCTGCCAGGAGTAAATCCTGAGCACAATCAGGTGCCAGCTCAAAAACAAAAAAAAAAGTGAAGTTGGGAAATAATTATTCTTTTTTTTTTTTTTTTCATTTTGGGTCACACCCAGCAATGCACAGGGGTTTCTCCTGGCTCTTTACTCAGGAATTACTCCTGGTGGTGCTCAGGGGACCATGTGGGATGCTGGGAATCAGACCCTGGTCTGCTGCGTGCCAGACAAATGCCCTACCCGCTGTGCTATTGCTCCAACCCCTGAAAGAATTATTCTTGCACTTAGTTATTGTGAAGATAAAATGAAGCAATTGGGCACGATCCTTTAGTCATAATGGTAGTAGAACTAATTTAGAATACTGAAAGATGGGGCTGGAGCGATAGCACAGCGGGTAGGGCGTTTGCCTTGCACTCGGCCGACCCGGGTTCGAATCCCAGCATCCCATATGGTCCCCTGAGCATCGCCAGGGGTGATTCCTGAGTGCATGAGCCAGGAGTGACCCCTGTGCATCACCGGGTGTGACCCAAAAAGCAAAAAAAAAAAAAAAAAAAAAAAAAAAAAAATAGAATACTGAAAGAGCATTTAAAATATAAATAATATATAACATTTAAAATAATAAATTAGGGGCCAGAGCAATAGTACAGTGGGTAGAGCACTTGTGTTGCACCCCAGCATCCCAACATCCCAAATGGTACCCCTGAGCTCTGCCTGGGGTGATTCCTGAGTGCAGAGCCAGCGGCCCTGAATACAACTGAGTGTGGCTTAAAAAACAAACAAAAAAAATTAAATAAAATAATAAATAGGTGCCACCTCAAGTAAGGGTAAGTGTTGCATATAACATGTATTTATGGGCCGGAGCGATAGCACAGCGGGTAGGGCGTTTGCCTTGCACGCGGCCGACCTGGGTTCGATCCCCGGCATCCCATATGGTCCCCCAAGCACCGCCAGGAGTAATTCCTGAGTGCAGAGCCAGGAGTCACCCCTGAGCATCGCTGGGTGTGACCCAAAAAGCAAAAAAAAAAAAAAAACATGTATTTATTTGGGGCCGGAGCGATAGCACAGCGGGTAGGGCGTTTGCCTTGCACGCGGCCGACCCGGGTTCGATCCCCGGCATCCCATATGGTCCCCCAAGCACCGCCAGGAGTAATTCCTGAGTGCAGAGCCAGGAGTAACCCCTGAGCATCGCTGGGTGTGACCCAAAAAGCAAAAAAAAAAACCACGTATTTATTTGGGGGCTGGGGAGGTAATACAATAGGTAATACAATAAGACAACCCAGGTTAAGTCCCTGGCACCCCATGGGGTTCCCTGAGCCCCACCGTGAGATCCCTAAACACAGAACCAGGAGTTAGCCCTGAGCCACACTGCCCCTCGCCAAAAAACCCTTTTTATTACTTTTAGGGTGAGTCACAGAAAAATTGCCCTTTTAAACTTCAAGAAGCTAGAATGTTGTCAATTTTACGTGCTCCAAAAGGCCTAAGCAAATAGTACAGTGGGTACGGTGTTTGCCTTAGACACGGCCAACCTGGGTTTGATCCCCGCATCCTATAAGGTCCCCAGAGTACTGCCAGGAGTAATTAATTCCTGAGTGCAGAATCAGGGGTAACCTTTGAGCACTGTCGGGTGTGGCCCAAAAAGGAAAAAAAAGTCCTGGATAATGGTGTCCTCTGTTTTTTCTTTTTTTTTCTTTTTGTGTCACATCTGGCGATGCACAGGGGTTAATTCCTGGCTCTGCACTCAGGAATAACTCCTGGCGGTGCTCGGGGGACCATGTGGTATGCTGGAATCGAACCCAGGTCGACTACGAGCAAGGCAAATACCCTACCCGCTGTGCTCTAGCTACAGCCCAAACTCCTCTGCTCTTCTCACTGAGTCCAAAGGCTTTGACAGATACAAAATTGTATGTTGAAGTGACTTGAAATATAGTGCGTGTATATATACAAAAACATACACATGTATATAAACATGGCCTTGTTTACCAAACAACAAACCACAAATTCCCAAATATGGTTGAGATCCTCCTCTTCCTCATTTCCCAGTAGTTTTAAGAATTTGGGAGGAGGGGTTGACCAGAGGGAAAATAAGATTTGCATGCGGGTAACCCAACCCCGATCAAATCCCCGCCACCACAGAGAGCCCCCAGCACCACCAAGAGAGATTTCCTGGGTGTGCCCCCAAGCCCCTCCTCCAAAAATTCTTTTTAAAAAGATTTTTTTTTCCCTCCTTGAGTCATGGAGATGGCTCAGAAAGCTGAGCGTTTTGGCTGGAGAGATAGTACAGTGGGTAAGACGCTTGCCTTCAACATGGCTGACCTGGGTTCAATATCTGGCATCCCATATGGTCTTCAGCCCTGCCAGTAGTAACCCAATTGTCAGGTGTGCCCCCAAAACAAACAACAATAAAAAGCTGGACACGTGCTTCATGTAGCAGTTTCAATGCACTGCACACCCTGGGCCCTGCCCTCCCAGTTACCAGGAACAAAGCTAAGAGGCTTTGTGTTCCAAGAGCACCCTGGGTGTGGTCCTCCCAAAATTTTCTTTGCCTTTCTTAATTTATTTCACACAGTAAGCATTTAAGCATAATGTTAACTCAAGAAGAAAAGGATAATAGATGAATAGGTTCCAGAAGAATTTCCAGGACCACAAACGGTGCCTTACAGCCATACCTGTGTGGTTCATGCTTGCCTGTCTTTGAAAGTTTTTTATTGAAGTCACCAAGTTCAGACACATGTGAGACTGACACCCCAGACAAAAAATGCTCTTTGCCCAATCCACGGGGCAGGTAGCTCGGGAGAGCAGAGTACTCAGGGTCCCTTGGTTCCAGCCCTCTATCTCTGTCACTGCCTCTCCTGCCATCAAAAACCAGGAAACTTGGAGAGATAAAACAGTGGACAGGGCATTTGCCTTGCATGAATCCAACCTGGGTTTGATCCCAGATATTCCATATGACCCCCAATAATGCCAGGAGTGATTTCTGAGTGGAGAGCCAGGAGAGATCCCAGAGCATCGCTGGTGTGACCCCCCTACCCCGCCCTCATTCTTTCCCTCTTGGGATGGACCTCACCTTCAGCACACATAACTATATGGGATACCAGTGATGGAACCCAGGTCGACCGCATGCAAAACTAGTGCTCTACCCCACTGACTGACCTGTCATTCTGGCCCCTATTGTCATAGATCTTTCAAGCTGCTAAAACTTTATTTATTTATTTATTGCTTTTTTTGGGGAGGTCACACCCGGCAAGGCATAGGGGTTACTCCTGGCTCTGCACTCAGGAATTACTCCTGGCGGTGCTCAAGGGACCATATGGGATGTTGGGAATCGAACCCCAGTCTGCTGTGTGCAAGGACCTACCCACTGTGCTATCACTCCAGCCCCAGGCTGCTAAAACTTTAGGCCCCTGTACACCTATCTCGCAAAGAAGCAGACAAGCAAGTAAGATCCACGTATGTTCACGGGCGAACCCGGGCTTGAAGAGCAAGCCTAAATTGCAATTTCTGTTCTTTCATTGTGAAGGGTAGGTATGGATATTCCTGGAACTATATTGCAAGGTAAGAAAAGAAGGGTAAGTGACAGCCATATAAAGGAATATTCTGGAGTCTAGATTTGAACCCAAATCCTCACTCTATTTCCTAATTCCTCATGCAACTATACTGAATGGAAAAGACCCCTGAATAACTTAAAATTTCAAATCTCAGTCCCTGAGGTTTTCTCCCTACAAATATCCTACAAATATTTTATATATAACAAAATATTTAAGTGATTTATTGGGATTACATTTTATTTATTTATTTATTTATTTGCTTTTTGGGTCACACCCGGCGATGCACAGGGGTTACTCCTGGCTCTGCACCCAGGAACTACTCCTGGCAGTGCTCAGGAGACCATATGGGATTCTGGGAATTAAACCCAAGTCGGCTGTGTGCAAGGCAAACGCCCTACCTGCTGTGCTATCACTCCAGCCCCTGGGATTACATTTTAATCCACATTTTGAGTTCATATAGCTTCCATGGTGTGTTGCTTATTGTTTACCATTAAACAGTACAAGTAACTGAATAGCAAAATAGTACATTGTTTCCATAGCAACAGTAAATTCTCTTGAACAGGAGATAACCATATCAAAGGAATAAATGTTTGCTAATTATCAGAAGGTCAAAGCCATGAAATTAAAATGTAATTGAAAGGGGCTACAGAGATAGTACAGTGGGTCCTGCCAGGAGTAAGCCCTGAGCTCTACCAGGTGTGGTCCAAAAACAAACCAACAAAAAGTGGTGGAAGATAATATGAGTGATACTGACTCACCATCCTGTTCCTTATTGATCCTTTTTTCTTTATCAAGATAATTAAGCGCTTTCTTCTGGAGTCGGCAATACATGCAGCCCACCTGGGTTGAATCCCAGGCACCCAAGGAGTGCTGCCAGGAGTAAGTCCTGAGTGCAGAGCCAGGAGTAAGTCCTGAGCACTTCCCAGTGTGTCCCAAAGACCAGAATAAACAAAAATGCACCACATGTGAGACAAGCGCCCTAGCCCCTGTGCAATTTCCTCCCAGCTCTGTATCTAAACTTTGAAGGTTTGGGATACTCATACATTATGTAAGACTATTGTGTAATGTGAATATGTTTATATCTGTTTTCTTTTATTGCCCTCAGATAAAAGTTAACTGTAAACCGGGCTGGAGAGACGGTACAGGGGTTAATGCACTTGCCTAACACATGGCTGACCTGGGAGGAAGAGAAGAGAAGAGAAGAGAAGAGAAGAGAAGAGAAGAGAAGAGAAGAGAAGAGAAGAGAAGAGGAGGGGAGGGGAGGGGAGGGGAGGGGAGGGGAGGGGAGGGGAGGGGAGGGGAGGGATCTTGTCTGTGGGAGGCCCTGGGCTTTATACCCAGCATGCAAACCGTCAACACAGTTTAGATCCTGAAACTATAATAATCCAAAGTAGTGTGGGTGATGGTACCTCCTGCCCTGTGTGCTGAAGGTGTAATACATATTCACTATAATAAGTGAATATGTATTACAAGAAACCAAATAACAACTTGGACCTCATTCTTGGAAATACTGTAATATCCCACCACTGGCAGCTCAGAGAGAAAGAGTGCTCATCTTCATTCCAAGACATTTCTTCAGGATACACCTGGGCATCTACTAGTCCCATATTTCCCCCTTCATTCTTTTGTCCTTTTGGCCACCTGTCTCAGTGCTCAGAGATTACTCCTGGTTCAGTGCTCAGGGTACCATATGTGGGGTTCGGATCAAATCCAGTGTGCAGAGCATGTATCTCTCTGGTTCTACTCTCAAATTTCTTAGATTATCTTTTTTTTTTTGCTTTTTGGGTCTCACCCAGCGATGCTCGGGGGTTACTCCTGGCTTTGCACTCAGGAATTGCTCCTGGCAGTGCTTGGGGGACCATATGGGATGCCGGGGATCAAACCTGGGTCAGCCGCAGGCAAGGCAAACGCCCTACCCGCTGTGCTATCTCACTCCGGCCCGCTCTTAGATTATCTTTGTGCCACTGCAAGTCTTTATTTTTCGTTGTTTGTCTCTATTCCTTAGAATTTTCCATATTTGATTAATTTTGATGACTTCTCTGTACATTCATTCCTCCACTGTTCCTGCCGGCATACATACCTGTACTATTTATTTTACTCTGGATAATACATTATTAAGTTTTTGATACTTTTAGGTCTGACACAGTTGCAGATAGATCTGTCTGCAGAATACTGTAGCAGTTCATTTCTTGGCTCCTGTTCAAATGCCATCATTCACTGAATAAAATGCAGTCCTTCTGAAATCACTGAGCTGGGTAGCCCCCTGAGCCACGTCTCCTGCCCATGGGCACGGGGACAGGACTTACTCAGACTTTTCTTTCTCTTTAGTTTTTTTTTTTTTTTGGAACCCACCTTGCAGTGCTGGAGGCTTACTCTTGGCTTGGCACCCAGGGATCACTCCTGGTGATATTTGGGGGACCATCTGTGGGTACTGGGGACCGAACCAAGGTTGGCTACAAACAAGGCAATCACTTTGCCTGCAGTACTATCTCTCTGACCTCTAGACTTTTCTTTTTGTGCAGTGCTGGGGATCAAACCCGGGGCGTGTGTTTGTCAGGCACGCTCTCTACCACTAAACCAATATCAGCAGGCCAAACTGTTGATAAAATCCAAGTCCAGGGGCTGGAGCGATAGCACATGCAGAAAATTGGGCGTTTACCTTGCATGCGGCCGACCTGGGTTCAATTCCCAGCATCCCATATGGTTCCCTGAGCACTGCCAGGAGTAATTCCTGAGTGCAAAGCCAGGTGTGACCCAAAAAGAAAAAAAAAAAAATCCAAGTCCAACATGTGGAGGGGCCAGAGCAAAAGTACAGATAGGATGCTTGCCTTGCACTGCTGAGTGGGCCCCCAAGCGAAAACAAAAATCAGATATGTGAATAAAATAAAAATCCAAACCGGCTCATAGCTTACTGAGCTATTTGTTTTATTTGGAGCACAGATCTTTCTTTTCTTTTGGGGGTGGTACTGGTAGGGCCACACCCAGTAGTGCTTGTAGGTGAGTCCAGGCTCAGTGCTCAGGGATCACTACTGGGAGTGCTTGGAGGACTTATGGGAGGCTGGTGACTGGACTGGCTGGTCAGCCTCTTCCAAAACCAGTGTCATGTACTAACTCTCCAGCCCCCTTTTCCCGCCTTTATTTCCTTCCCTCTCTTTCCCTTTCCCCACCCCCAGTGGGACCGGGGCCCACTCCCAGCTGGTTGCTCTGGGTCGGCTCCAGTGATGCTGTGGGGACCATGTGGTGCCGGGAACTGGACCTGGGCCTCCCACATGCCATCAGACACAATGGATCGTGGACTTCTAAATCAGATTTGAACAACAGAAAATCAGAATATGCAATCTAAAACTAGGATTTTAAGCCCAGCCAGTGCTGATTTGAGTGGCGGCCACAGAAGAACCATCTGCTCTCACCCGCCATCCGGCTGAGCTCAGATAAGCCCCTTGCCTGGCCTCTCTGGAATGCCAGGGTGGTGTTTCTCTGATAAGGCCTGGCCCACAGTAGCCCTCTGGAAGACGGGGAGCTCATTCCCCACCCCCCAAGACCGTGAAGGATCTCCCTATGTGCAGTGAAAGTTCCAGCCAGGGCCTGAGGAAATGGTTCAAAGGGCTGGACATTTTTTCTGCATGCGAAAGCTCCAGTTTCCATTCCTGGCATTGCATGTTCCCCTGCACTGCTGGTAGTAAACCCCCTCCCAAAGATTACCACAAGTCACCGCCAAACAGGAATAGCCCCTGAGCACTGCTAGGTATGGCCCTCAAATAAGAATTCCAAGTCCCACCTTTATTTTTCTCCCAGAATTTACAGGGCTTACTCCTGGCTCAGGGATCACTGCTGTCGGTCTCGGGAAACCATATGGGATTCCAGAGATCAAATCCAGGCAGCCACATGCAAGGCAAGTGCCCTACTGGCTGTACTATCACTCTTATTCCTGGTTTCCTCCTGATTTTTACCACCCAAACAGTATCAGAAAATGTTCAGTTAAAAAAAATTGGTATCACACATAGGTTTGCTCTTTCAGGTTCTCCCTTGAACAAGTATCTTTATTTGCGTTTTCTACTCTAGAGAAGTCCTTCTTCTCTCTTGAACACTATTCTTCTCTTTCCCCTCATTCATTCAATAAAATTTATCTTGCCTCACTTAAAAAAATAGTATAACAAGGGCTGGAGTGATAGCACAACGGGTAAGGCATTTGCCTTACACACAGCCAACCTGGGTTCGATCTCCGGCATCCTTTATGGTCCCCCAAGCACTACCAGGAGTAATTTCTGAGTGCAGAACCAGGAGTAACCCCTGTGCATCACTGGGTATGACCCAAAAAGCAAAAAAAAAAAAAAAAAGTATGACAAAGACAAGTTACTAATAACTTAAAAAACTTAAATTTTTAAATTATTTTTAAAAATTTATTCTTTTATTGAATCACCATGTAGAAAGTTACAAAGCTTTCAGGTTTAAGTCTCAGTTAAACAATGCTCGAACACCCATCCCTCTACCAGTGCACATATTCCACCATCAAGAATCACAGTATACCTCCCCCCTCCCCCCCACCTCCTCAGCCCCCTACCCCGCATGTGTAACTGGTAAATTTTACTTTACTTTCACTTTACTTTGATTACATTCAATATTTCAACAAAAACTCACTATTACTGATTTGGAGAAAAAACTTAATTTTTTGTAAACACTTTTTTTTAAATGGGGGGACCATATCCAGCTCTGCACTCAGGAATCACTCCTGGTGATGCTCAGCGGACCATATGAGATGCTGGAGATTAAACCCTGGTCAGCCGCATACAAGGCAAGGTAAGCCCACTATACCATCTCTCTAGCCCTAAAAACACTGTTTCATGTGGCACTGACTTATGCAGAGATTTGGAGGTGAGGGTGGTGCCCCCAAGCAGTGCCATGTGCAGGGAGACCCAGGGATCATTCTTGGGGATAATCCCTGACTAAACATTAGTCAGGCCAGACATCTGGCACAGGGATGCTTTGGGGGCCACCAGGGAGATGACTGGTACCATTCGAGGGACCAAACTGAGAAAGTTCTTATCCATTGAAGGCATGGACCCTATCCCTGAGACATCTTCCTGGCTCCCCTAAGCAAAGACTCTTATCTTGGGGGCCACAGAGATTAAATAGCAGGGAAGGTCCTTCCCTATCCTGCAGTTCTCAGGAGTTCTGAATAACTCTGCTCAGGAGTGATCCCTGGGACCACATGTGGAGCTGGGAAGTCAAGCAGGGGCTGGCCACCTACAAAGGAAATGCCTTAACCCCTGTACTTTCTCTTCAGTCCTACACAAAGTCTTTATGTGTGTGTGTGTGTGTGTGTGTGTGTGTGTGTGTGTGTGTGTGTGTCTGTGTGTGTGCATGCGTTTGTGTGTGTGTGTGTTTTGGGTCACACCTGGATCAGGGAAAAATCCTGGCAGGCTCAGGGGACCCTATGTGATGCTGGGTGAGAAACCTGCCCTCTGCACTATCTCTCCAGACCCTAAAGAAGATTCTTAACTTTGCATACGAGCAGTCTTGATTGGGAAATTCTGGAGGGAAATCCTGGAGGGCAGGGAAAAGAAAAGCGGTCAGGAGTCAGCCCACCCAGGAAAAGGCTGAAAGGGAATATGCCAAATGCTACTAGCACTTACTGTAACTGAGAATGGGTTTAGGGGACAGGAGCATGCACCATTTTGCTTTGTACAGCAGGGCAGGGCACTTGCCTTGCATGTGGCGGACCCGGGTTTGATCCCAGCCTACTGTATGATCCCATGAGCCCCTAGGTGATCCCTGAGTGTACAGCCAGGAGTAAGGCCTGAGAAAGTGGTGGGTGTGCCACCTACACCCCTGCCTATGCAACAAACAAATAATAAATAATTCTACCATTTGAATTCTTCCACTACAAATACTACTTTTAGTAAGAATAGGAGCTGGACTTTGGAAAACAATATGGACCCTTCTCAAAAAACTAGAAATTGAGCTTCCATTTGGTCCAGCAATACCACTTCTGGGATTATATCCCAGAGAAGCAAAAAAGTATAGTCGAAATGACATCTGCACCTATATGTTCATCGCAGCACTGCTTACAATAGCAAAAATTTGGAAAAAGAACAGATGACTGGTTAAAGAAACTTTAGTACATCTATACAATGGAATACTATGCAGCTGTTAGAAAAGATGAAGTCATGAACTTTGCATATAAGTGGATCAACATGGAAAGTATCATGCTAAGTGAACTGAGTCAGAAAGAGAGGAACAGACATAGAAAGACTGCACTCATCTGTGGAATATAAAATATAAAATAGTAGGAGACTAACACCCAAGAATAGTAGTATATAATACCAGGAGGTTGACTCCATGGCTTGGAAGCTGGCCTCACATGCTGGGGGAAAGACAGCCCAGATAGAGAAGGGAACACCAAGTAAAATGTGGTTGGAGATCCCGCGTGAGAAAGGAGATGTGTGCTGAAAGTAGACTAGAGACTGAACACAATGGCCACTCAACACCCCTATTACAAACCACAACACCCAAAAGGAGAAAGAGAACAAAATGGAATACCCTGCCACAGAGGCAGGGTGGGGTGGGGGAGGGACGGGATTGGAGGGTGGGAGGGATACTGGGTTCATTGGTGGTGGAGAATGGACACTGGTGGAGGGATGGGTTCTTGAACATCGTATGAGGGAAACACAAGCATGAAAATAGGTAAATTTGTAACTGTACCCTCAGGGTGACTCACTAATAAATAAATTTATAAAAAAAGTCAAAACAGTTTAAAAAAAAATAGGGGCTGGAGTGATAGCACAGTGGGTAGGGCATTTGCTTTCACACGGCCGACCCGGGTTTGACTCCCAGCATCCCATATGGTTCCCTGAGCACCCGCCAGGGGTAATTCCTGAGTGCATGAGCCAGGAGTAACCCCTGTGCATCGCTGGTGTGATAAAATAATAATAATAATAATAATAAATTTTACAGTGGATAGGGTGTTTGCCTTGCACATGGCCAACCCTGGTGGTGCCTGGGGCTACAAGTGGTGCTGGGGAATCAAATGGGCTGGCCACATACAAGGAAAATGCCTTAACCCCTGTGCTTTCTCTCCAGTCCTACACAAAGTATTTGTGTGTGTGTGTGCGCGCGCGCGCACACGTGCACATATACGCACCCCTTATGGTCCTCCAAGCACATCCAGGAATTCATTCCTGAGGGCAGAGCCAGGAATAATGAACATTGCTGCTGTGGCCCCCCCACCCCCACCAATAAATAAAACAAAAGTTTTGTTTTGTTTTAATTAAGCAAAAAGGGCCAAAGAGATAGTTCTATGAGGAGAGCATATGCTTTGCATGTCACAGGCATGGTGCTGCATGAGCAACTTCTGAAGCACAGAACCAGAGCAGCCTCTGAACACTGAAGGGTGTGGCCCAACCCTCACCCCTCAGTTAAGCAAAGCAAGAGAATGGGCAGTGAGCCTGGTCGAGAATACAGGCTTTGCATGGTGGAGGCCAAGGTCTGACTCCCTGTACCACAAGGTTCTGCCAGCGCTGCTGGGAAGCCCCCCACACCCTCCCCCACCTCCAAGAAAAAAGCCAGGAGTAGCCTCTAGGCATTGCTGGGCTGGTCCACCAACATGAAAGCACTGTACTGTAGCACTGTCATCCTGTTGTTCATTGACTTGCTCCAGCGGGCGCCAGTAACGTCTCCATTGAGACTTGTTACTGTTTTTGGCATATCGAATATGCCACGGGTAGCTAGCCAGGCTCTGCCGTGCAGGCGGGATACTCTTGGTAGCTTGCTGTGAGGGACAGAGGAATCGAACCCGGGTCAGCCGCATGCAAGGCAAACGCCCTACCCACTGTGTTATTGCTCTAGTCTAAAACCAAAAGTGCCACCCTGGCAGAGGTAGAGTAGATGGATCTGAGTGGTGGGCTACATGGAGGGTATTCAGGAGGGTCCTTATGGTAGGGACTGAGTCTGAGTAAGGGCAACTGTCCTACAGAGACAGCGTGCCCCAGGGCTGGAGCTTGGCAGTACTCGCCTTCCCCATCCTGGGTTCGATCCCAGCACAACCCCCACACAAAGGGTTAACAGGAGTGATTTAATTTTTCAATATATTTTTTTGCTTTTGGGCCACACACACCTGGTGATGCTCAGGGCTTACTCCTGGCTCTGCACTCAGGAATTACTCCAGGCAGGGCTCTGGGAACCGTACGGGATGCTGGGATTCGCACCCAGTTTGGCCGTGTGCAAGGTAGTTGCCTTCCCCGCTTTACTCTGCTCCGGCCTCAACGGGAGCGGTTTGAACGCGCTGTCTGTTCTGACCTGTTCCTGCCGTGATCTCGGAGCTCTGGGGCCTGCAGCCCAGCTCAAGCCCAGCTGAACCAAATCTGGCCCAGACCATATTTACAGAGCTGGCTGGTGAATGAGAAAGAGCCACGGCTGAAATTTGGTGGGTATTGCACAGTACCCCCTCAGAGCTGACAAGCAGTGTGTAACAACACACAGGAAAAAACATAAAGTATCACAAAGAAAATGCTGTTGGAACGCATGAAACTTTAAGCTAGCTCAAAAACAAACAAAAAGCCCCAAATACAAATCAAATGAAATGAATACATAAAACCCTTGTTCATATTAAAATAAAAAATAAAACAAAAAAGCTGTAAAGCACACGGGGCCAGGAGACAGTGCAGTGGTTAGGGCAGATGCCTGGCCCGTGCCAGACCTGAGTTCCCCTCCTGGCATACTGTCCCCCAAGTCTCGCCACTGTGGCCAGACTGCTAGGGTGCCCCGGTTCTCCCTGGAACTTCAGGTCCTGTGAGCATCACATTCTCAGGTCCTTTCACTGAATCAACAGCCAAACTGTCCCAGAATTCTTGGTGGGGCCCCCAAATTTCCTGAGTAGCACCGGAGACAAGCTTCTCAGAAGAAAAACAGTGCTCGCCTGGGGCTGGAGGGCGTTTGCCTTGCACATGACTGACCCGGATTCAATTCCCAGCATCCCATATGGTCCCCCAGCACCATCAGGAGTAACTCCTGAGTGCAGAGCCAGGAGTAACCCCTGAGCATTGCTGGGTGTGACCCAAAAAGAAAAAAAAAACAAATACAAAACAGTGCTCACCTTTGAGGCAGGCCATGGACGCTAATCATTTAATATATACATATATATGCATAATATATATGTGTGTATATACATCGTGTGTGTGTGTATTGAGCCACACTTGGCAGTGCTCAGGGGTCATTCCTAGCAGTCTAGAGGGTACCATATGCAGTGCTGGGAATCAAACAGGGAACAGCTGTTTACAAGGCACTAGCCTTAACATCCACACTATCTCCCTAGTTTTATGTTGTTATTGCATGCCCAGAATCTAACCCAGGGCCTCACACCCAGGGCAAACCTAGTGCTCTACTCATGAGCTAAACTCCCAGCCCCTCTTGGGGGTGCCCAGAGGACGTGGGGAGCTCCTGGTGACACTAGGCCTGTTGTCTGTGTAGGCCTGACAGCCCAGTGGTCAGACCCAGTGATTCGCCACTGCTTGGGCCCAGTGAGGTGGGGGACCACCAGGTCCCACCCAGTGGGGGGTAGTCTGTGGTACAGGGATGGAGATCAGGGCTTCAAGCATGCAGGTGGCACTGCAGCCCCGGGAGCTTTCCCCCATTTTGGGAAATACTGCTCTTGAGAAACTGCTCTTGGGTGTTTTCACACCAGTACACCTGTGTACCAACAGGGACTCACTTACAAACTATGTGACCTTGGAAGAATAATCTGACCTCTGGAGCCTCAGTTTCCTAACCTGGGAAATGGGAACAATAACATGGGTAAGACTCATGGCAGAGATCATTAAGACAAATGATGTGTTTAGTGTTCAGCAAAGTGGTATAGAACAAGTACCCCCCAATAAATATCAGCTGTTATTTTGTGTACTGAGAGACTTAATAAAGAACAGGGACTGGAGAGATAGTACAGTGGTTAAGGCACTTGCTTTGTATATATGGCTGACCCAGGTTTGATCCCTGGCACCCGTAAGGTCCCCTGAGCCTGCCAGGAGTGAACCCTGAGCACAGAGACAAGAGAATCTCTAAGCACAGCTGGATGTTGTCCCCCTCAAACAAAAGAGTTTAGTAAAAAACAGAAGGAACTAAAACAATTTCAGCCTTAAGGACTGTATATTGGTTTTTTTTTTTAATTTTTTAGAGAAATATTTTATTGAACCACCGTGAAAACAAGAAAAAAAATACAAAGCTTTCAGGTTTAAGTCACAGTCAAATACTGATTAAACCACCATCCCTTCACCAGTGCACCCGTAAGGACTGTATATTGGTTTTTTTTTTTTTTTTTTTCCTTTTTCTGCTTTTTGGGTCACACCTGGCGATGCTCAGGGCTGACTCCTGGCCCTGCACTCAGGAATCAGTGCTCAGGGGACCATATGGGATACTGAGAATCGAACCCGGGTGGGCCACGTGCAAGGCAAACGCCCTACCCGCTGTGCTATCGATCCAGCCCCAAGGACTGTATGTTTTTATTTTTCTGTTTTGGCAGTGCTGGAAATTGAACCCAGGGCCTCATACATGCAAAGTCAGTACTCATAAACTCATTTCTTCATTACTGTTCGGTTTCTGGGCCACACCCAGCAGTGCTCAGGGCTTACTCCTGGCTCTGAACTCAGGAACCACCCCTGGTGGAGCCTAGGGGACCTTATGTGGTCCTCAGGGTCAAACCCGGGTGGGCCCTGTGCAAGGCAACCCACTGCACAACTGCTCCAGCCCCAGGATTTCTTTCTTTCTTTTATTATTTATTCATTTATTGCTTTTTGGGTCACACTTAGCGTTGCATAGGGTTTACGCCTGACTTTGCACTCAGGAATTATTCCTGGCAGTGCTCGGGGACCATATGGGATGCTGGGAATCAAACCTGGGTCGGCCGTGTGCAAGGCTAACGTCCTACACACCGTGCTATCATTCCAACCCCTCTTTTTAAACTTTTTAAATTTTTTGGTCTTTTAGGGTCACACCCGGCGATGCTCAGGGATTACTGCTGGCTCTGTACTCAGGGGACCATATGGGATGCCAGGGCTTGAACCCAGGGCTCCTGCGTGCAAGGCAAATGCCCTCCCTGCCCAGCTCCAAGGACTCATTTCTTTAGGCAGAAATTGCTGGGATGGGGCAGAGAAGCCAGAGTTCAGGTCAGGAGACGGCGGACTCTCAGCAGTGCTTGCTGCAGTGACCAATAGTCACACACACGCATGGCCATGGTCCTTGGGGGGTCCTGCTCCCCTGCAGTGTCTGCGGCCGGCACAGCTCTGTGGCGCACACGCCTAGCTGCAGCGGCAGGCGTGCACACGCCAGGTGGCCCGCAGCAGGTCTGGCGCCTGTGGGTGGAGTGGGCCCGGGAGTGCCAGCCTCCCATCTGCAAGGCAGGCACGTGGGTCTGTATGGACGCGGAGCCACACCCAGTGGTGTATGTGGGGGGCTCTTCCAGGTTCTGTGCTGGGAGGGTTATTTCTGGCATTGCCTGGTGGGTGACTGGGGAAACCACGTGGGTACAATTCCCACGTGCAAAGCAAGTGTTCCAGCCCACCGCACCATGTCCCCGGCTCGCTTTTTCTTTCTTCTCTCTCTCTTCTCTCTCTCTCTCTCTCTCTCTCTCTCTCTCTCTCTCTTTCTCTCTTTCCTTCTCCTTCTCCTTGTTTTTCTTCTCTTTTTTTTTGTGGGGGGGAGGCTGCCGAGACCATTCCTTGGCTTCTTCCTCAAGTCTTTTTTCTTTTTGGGCCATACTTGGCATTTCTTGGAGCTGACTCCTGGTTCTGGGCTCACGGATCTCTGCCGGCAGGCTCAGGGGAATATATGGCTGTTGAGGACTAAACCTGGATCAACCATATACAAGGTAAACCCCCTACCCACTGTACTCTCTCTCTCTGGCCCCATCTCTTTTGTTTCAGGATCATACCTGACAGTGCTCAGGGCTGACTCCTAGCTCAGTGCTCATTCCTGACAGGGCTCAGGGAACCATCTGGGGTGCCAGAAAGTGAGCCTGGGTTGCCCTCATGTAGGGCAGGCAGCCACCCATTGTGCTATGTGTACACAAGTTAGCCACGGGCCAGGTGATGATGACCTTAATCCCTGCACTATCTCTCCAGCCCCCCTTCCTTAAGTCTTAAAGAGATTCGGCATCTGCCCTGCCACCCTCCGCGGTCCTGTCTATAGCATCCCCTCTTCACTCTTCTACCTTCTGCCCTCCAGAGCCTCCCAGTGGAAGGGAGGCCGTGTTGGGTGAACTGTCAGTCACTTTAAGTCTCAAGGTAACAACCAATCAAAACAGATAATGGCATAGCAAGTGGTGGGAGTTGAGAGCAGATAAAAGAAGGCCCCACTTTTCCTCTCTCGCTCCCCATCTTTCTCTGCACACGCCCAGGCAGACTGCAGAATCAGGCAGGACTGAGCACCCGTCAGACGGCCAAGGACAGGGGCAGACAGAGGTAGAATACAGGCGAGGTGCAGACGCCCAGCTAGGGGAGCCTCACCCACATGCCCCGTGGCTGTGGCTGGAGACTAGTAAAGTGGGACAGGACGACAAATATTGCTGGCGCCCAGCAATGGGCAGAACACAGGGATCTCACCACACTCAATGTGGTGGCAGGCTGGCTATGAAGGACAAGACGTGCCGGGGACCGTTGAGGTACAGTCCAGGAAGGTCCCAGAGACGCAATTTCAGACTAGGAAAGTGAATACAGGCTAGTGACACGGGACAAGGTGTGGCCATCGTTCACTGGAGGCGAGGGAACCTCGTAAGACAGGACCGGGAGGTCATACACAGGACGGGTCAGCACCGGGACACGTGTCAAGGAGAGGCTGGACATGTGGGAAGGGACCCAAACCCATTTGGTTGAATGGTACAACCAAGTCTCACTCTTCTCCATCTTTCGAGGTTTGTACGCAAATCTTTCACGCGATGCTTGAGAACCCACCAGCGCAGGGAAACCCACGTTTGCACCACTACCTCCTCCAGCGTCGGTGGAGGAAGCTGGGGCTTCTCGGGGAGGAGGGAACGCCACGCAGGGCAAGAGTGGGCAATGAGCAACAGAAGCAGGTTGTAAAAAAGCCTTCTTTATTGAGAGCAGCGAGTGTAAAAAAAAAAAAACAACCAAAAAACATCGAAAAATAAAAAAAGTCAAACAAACAACAAGAAACAACAATACAGGTGTGAGGCGGGTATAGGCCACCCCCCACCGCTGGTTCCAGCCCCCCCCAGCCCCCCCCACGCTGCAATTACATACAAAAGCCGCCCGGGTGCATACAAAAAGGGCGGATTATATAGTGTCAAAAGCTCCTGAAAACTCCTTCATCTGCCAGGCACTTGGGAGGAAGGAAGGAGAGAGAGGGTGGGGGCAGGAAGGGTGAGCACACACAAGGCCGGCTGATGGCCTTCAGGACCTGGCCGGGACCCCCAGGATGGCTCTCCTCCGCCCCACCTTCCCTTGGGAATATTGGTGGGTGAGTGAGAGGCAGAACTGGACCTGGTCCAGGTGGAGGAGACCTCAGCCAGAAACTGGGGTTACCTGAGCACCCACACTTATCTTGATGGAGGGAACGGGTAGCAGAGAAACGGCCAGCAGAGGCCCTAGCTGCCCAGTCTGGGTTTGAATCCACCTCCCCCAGGGCCACGAGGGAGGAGAGAACTGCCCAGGGAAGAGAGGCCCCAGCAGCTCCTGTGATGGTGACCGGGGCCCCCAAGGGCCAGAGAGAACGAGGGGATCCGGCCCTGCATGCTCCCGGGGGGTTCCCGAGGAGGCCTCCCGCCCCCCGTGCCATGCTGAGGCCCCGT
Source organism: Sorex araneus (assembly GCF_027595985.1). Taxonomy (NCBI): domain Eukaryota; kingdom Metazoa; phylum Chordata; class Mammalia; order Eulipotyphla; family Soricidae; genus Sorex; species Sorex araneus. The sequence continues at coordinate 77,352,932 of NC_073305.1, read as the reverse complement.
GGCCGGGGCTCCCCTCACGGCTTGCTGTCCGAGGGGCTGTCGCCCAGGGCATTGGCGATCTCACTGAAGGAGGGCCGGTCCTTGGGGCTCAGGGCCCAGCAGCGCTGCATCAGCCGGTAGAGCTTGGACGGGCAGCCTTCGGGCTGCGGGAGCCGGGCCTTCCCGGCCTGCAGGTCTGTGGGAGGGGGAAGGGCAGCACGTGAGGCACCCCAGCATCACGGGGGTGAGCGGGGGCCGGGGCTTCCGGGAGCCCCATTCAGGGACTCTTAAAACCTACGTCCCACCTGCCCCAGCTCTCTCTGGCGGACCTCAGAGTTTACTGCATGACCGTTGCAGATTTTATGACACTTGTGTGTGTGTGTGTGTGTGTGTGTGTGTGTGAAAAAGTGGAGTGTATCTATTACCTGAAACTTCTAAAATTGTGCTACTCTGACTGAAGAATATAACCAGGATGCAAGGATGATGGGGTGGCGACAGTATGTGGTGAAATACAGGCTTTGCCCACTAGTCTCAGGATTCTTGGGTTTCAATGACAGAATTCCGGCAGGGGGGTGGGCTCTGTCCCTGTGAACACCAGTCCCCACGGGGAAGACCCGCTCCCTACCCCGGGGACTCAGCCCTTGGGCACCCCGAGGCCTACCTGCCAGTACTTCGTCATCCGCCTGCCCTCCATGGGGCATCTCTCCGTGGGTGAACACTTCCCACATCAGCACCCCGAAGGCCCAGACATCGGACTTGGTGGAGAAGTCACCCTCCAGGATAGCCTCGGGCGCCATCCAGCGCAGGGGCACCCAGGCCTGGCGGAAATGGTAGTACTCGCTGTGGGAAGAACCACACACGGGCGTGAGGGGCCCCTGCCACTCAAGGTGGGGGGCCTGGTCCAGATCTGGGTGTCCACGTGGGCTAAAACAAGACTTTCCTTTTTCTTTTTGTTTTTGGGCCACACCTAGTGGTGCTCAGGGCTGACTCCTGGCTCTGTGCTAAGGGATCACTCTTGGCAGGGCTCAGGGGACCATACCAGATTGCGGGGATTGAACCTAGGCTGGCCACGCGCAAGGAAAATACCCTAACAGCTATACTACTGCCCCGGTTCCTAAAACCCACCTTTTCTACAGCAAGGTACTCGGGTGACACCTGCTGATCACGAGGGGGGGGGGCAAAATGAAACTTGGAAGCATCCTGTGGCATTGGATGGTTACAAAATTCCATTAGAATAAAAATTTGCCCAAATAAGAAAGACCAATCAGGGGGCCGGAGCGATAGCACAGCGGAGAGAGTGTTTGCCTTACACGTGGCATCCCTGGCATCCCATATGTCCCCTGAGGGATCACCCAGGAGTGATTCCTGAGTGCAGAGCCAGGAATAAACCCTGAGCACTGCCAGGTGTGACCCCAAAAAGCAAAAAAAAAAAGAAAAGACCAATCAGGGCTGGAGCTATAGTACAGTGGGGTAGAGCGCTCGCCTCGAATATGGCTGACTGGGGTTCAATCCCTGGTACCCCATATGGTTCCAGAGCCCACCAGGAGTGATCCCTGAGCACAGAGCTAGGCATGGCCCCAAAACAAAAACAAAAACAAACAAACAAACAAAAAATGAGCAATCATTATACTCATGTCTAAAATGTAACAAACATGGACAGCAAATGGAGGGAAAACCTCACTTGGCAGTCAAGCCATCATGGCTACAGTGACACTCAGATGAACTGGGGTGACTCAGATTGGGGGTGACTCGATCAGGGGTAATTTCCCAGAAAACGTGGAGGCATTCCCGAGCAGCCTGACGGGAGCTGGGCGGGTGTGGAGCATGACATGCAAGCTCCCAAACAGAAATGACCATGGGCAATGAGAGAGGAGCCTACGTGAAGAATCCAACAAGGTTCGGACAGTTATGAGACATAAGCGCACAGGCTGAGGAGCGCTCAGAGCTGGAGCAAAGCACTGCATGTACGAACCCTGGGCTTCATCCCCAGCCCTGGGTGTGGCCCCAAGAGAAACAAAAAAAGCTGTATCTGGGGCTGGAGTGGTAGTACAGTGGATTAAGGCATTTGCCTCACATGCGGCCAACCAAGGTTCGATACCCGCATCCCATATGCCCAAATAATTCCTGAGTGCAGAGCAAGGAGTAATCCCCGAGCAATGCCAGTTGTTGATCTCAGACAAAAAATGCAAACAAAAACCACTGTATCACTATTTTTCGGGGAGCTTTTTGGCCACACCCAGCAGTGCCTGGGGGACCGTATGAGGTGCCAGGGATCAAACCAGGTTCCCTGTGTGTAACAGTGTCCTACACACAGTCCTTGTTTGGTTTTGTTTTTCTTTATGGGAGAGTCACACCCAGCGGTGCTCAGGGCTTACTCCTGGCTCTGTGCTCCTTGGCAGGGTTCAGGGGACCATGTTGGGTACTGGGGATTGAACACGCATGCGTCAGCTGCATGCAAGCAAGAGCCTGACCCGCTGTACTATAGCTGTACTATAGCTCCAGCTGACTCTGTTTTACTTTTGTGCCAGTACAGAAAGTGCAAGTCGGGGCTGGAGCAATAGTACTGCTGAGAGGGTGTTTGCCTTGCATGCGGCTGACCCGGGTTCGATTCCCAGCATCCCATATGGTTTCCCAAGCACCACCAGGAGTGATTGCTGAGTGCAAAGCCAGGAGTAACTCCTGTGCATCACCAGGTGTGTACCCAAAAAGGAGAAAGAAAAAAAAACCTAGAAAGTGCAGGTCAGGGACAGGGTGACAGCTCTGGAGAGGGGACGGGGACACATTGCCGGCCCGCCCCAGCCTCAGAGAAGCCCACAGCACACAGCCTCCTACCTGTTGTACACGTCCTTGCTGAGCCCCAGCGCCGACACCTTCACCTGCCTCTGTGCGCTGACCAGGCAGTTGCGTGCGGCCAGGTCCTTGTGCACGAAGCGGCTGTTGGACAGGTGCTCCATGCCCAGGGCCACCTGGGTGCACAGCGACACCTGCAGGAAGGAAGGGTCATGTCAGGAGCCAGGACCAAGACACCCACTTCGTCAGCATGAGGCCTCGGGACCCCCAGAGCAGGCCTCCCTGACCTTCCCTTTCCTTCCTGTAAAGCGGGAGACATGCCTTACATGCGGGAGATTCCGGGCACAGTTCCTGCCCCAGCACCTCTGCTGGTACTCAAGAGCCAGCAAACAGGGGGCACACGACACTTGCTTCATTGTTGCAATAACTGCAATTCAGCCCAGCACTTGCTTAGTTATTGCAAGAACTGCAATTCAGCCCACTGAGGTCTCCCCATCAGGAAAAGTCTTTAGTTTCAATTCTCTGGCCACAATCAGAGCACATGGTGGTCACCTGGGGCTGCAGACATACACACAGCCCTCCCTCCTGGCAGGGTCTAGACATGAAGCCATCCACCGCCCACACCAGCACATACAGACCCTCACTGTAGGTGCGGTAGGGAGGAGCCCGACAGCTCGTGGACAAAACCTCATCTTGGGGCCAGTGATGTGGCTCTGGCTCATCTCTTGCATGCGCATCCCGGGGCTCAGTGTTGCCAAAAGGGTACAAGAACCTCAGAATTATTAAAAGACAACACACGGGGCTGGAAACTGCAGCAGGAAAGCACTTGCCTTGCACAGAGCCGACCCCTGGCACCACACAGGGGGGCCTGTGCCCTGCCAGGAGCGAATCTGAGCACGGAGGCAAGAGGAAGCCCTGAGCACTGCTGGTACGGCCCCAAAGACCAAAAAAATGAAAAATAAATAAAGCAAACATACACACAAAGTTTCCAGCTAAATATTTATTATCTAGGAAGCTGACCCAAGCAGTGGGGCAAGCTGGGCAGAACCGCGCATGCCGGACGAACATCAGGCCTGGAGTTCCATCGCCTGGAACCACCCCACAGTACCGAGCAGGACTCAACAGAGTGGCCCAATGGGGTGTGTGATCCCTGTGAGCTGCACATACACACATAGGGGAGGTGCCCCGCCCCACCTGTGAGCATCTGTGAGTGTACCAGCCAAGTGTGTGCGTCCCCAGCACCACACAAAAACAGGAAGGGAGGGAATTTTTTTTTTTTTTTAATTTAAGGGCCAGCGGCTGGAGCGATAGCACAGTGGGTAGGGCGTTCGCCTTGCACACAGCCGACCCGGGTTCAATTCCCAGCATCCCATATGGTCCCCTGAGCACTGCCAGGAGTAATTCCTGAGTGCAGAGCCAGGAGTAACCCCTGAGCAGCCGCATGTGACCCAAAAAGCTATCAATCAATCAATCAACCAATCAATAAGATTTAAGGGCTGGAGCGATAGTACAGCAGGTCTGACATTTGCCTTGTACTAAGCCGACTCAGGTTCAATTCCCGCCACGATTGATCCCTGAGTGCAAAGCCAGGATTAAGTCCTGAGCATAACTGGGAGTGGCCCCAAACAAAACCAAAAAGATACAGGGCGAGACATACAATGGGTAAGCACTTGCCTTGCACCCAGCCAACCTGGGTTCGATCCCCGGCACCACAGATGGACCCCAAGCCCCCTAAGGAGTGATCACTGAGCCAGCCAGGTGTAGCCCCAATACCCCCAGCAAACCGGGGTGCAGTGTAGGGAGACAGCCCCAAGGGCTAAGCATGCTCTGCCTACCAGCGGCGCGGGTTCGATTCTGCAAACTGCATGCACAACCAGAAAAGAACTGGGAGCCCCGAGCCCCACAGGGAGGGACAATAAACCACACACACAGAAAAGAGGCCAGTGTTGAGTCCAGCAGGACCCCGAGCCCTGTGTCCGGAACCCTCACTTGCTGCCAGGGGCTAACTGACGCTGTCTACTGACTCAGGGGCACCACGTGCCCCCTCATCTTTTTCTGACTTCGTTTTGGGGACACAACCTGTAATGCTCAGGGGTTACTCCTGACTCATGCACTCAGGAATTACTCCTGGGGGGTTCGGGGGACCATATAGGACATTGGGAATCAAACCTGGGTCAGCCGCATGTTAAGGCAAATGCCCTATCTGCTGTATTATTGCTCAGGCCCAGTGCTCCTCATATTCCTGTCACTGGTGATAAGAGGACCAGACGGCCCAGAAATAGTCCATCCCAGACAGACAGACAGACAGACAGACAGACTCGACTTCAGGTTCCCAAACCCAACACTGTCCTGTCCTGCCTGACTTTCTAAAGGGGCTGGAACCTCTGTCCTATGCTGCCCTGGGCTGCTCTGATCTCACTCTAAAGCAAAACAAGCTGAAACCGGATACTGGAAGTGGCAAGGTGACAAGGGATGGACTATCTTTCTGGGGATGCCGTCCTTCTGGAAATACTGGCTGAGCAAGGGCAGTGAAACTGATTCTGAGAAGCAGTGAAAGACGGATTTCCTTACTGTGGGGCAAAATATCACCTGAAGGTCCAAGGATCCATTTCCGACTACAATGACATCTACCCGCCCTACACAAGGCCTAGGCCTGGGGCTGGAGCTGTAGCACAGTGGGAGGGCGCTTGCCTCGCACGTGGCCGCCCCAGGTTTGATCCCAGCATCCCGTATGACATGATCTCCTGAGCCCCACCGGGAGTGAATCCTGAGCAGAGCCAGGAGTAAGCACCAAGCAGTAAGCACTGCTGGGTGTGGTCTAAAAGCAAAACATGGGGGTGCAGTGCTGTCCGCAGGGCGAGCGCATCAGTAGCCTGGTGGTGCATTCAGGCTTCCTGATACCCCAAAATTGCTGCCATGTCTCTGGCCAGACCCACACAACTCGGGACCAAGTTTCTTGAGAAATTAAATGGCCAAAAATTGTGTATGTGGGAGCCATGCCCACAAACCACCTCCAGCTCAGCCATCCAAGTTCATTTATCAGCCTTGCTACAGAGACCCATAAATAAATCTTGAAAGAGATCAAAAGTCATAGTCAATCCTGCACAAGGCTGAACAGAGAGGGGTAAGTCGGAAGGGGGTGGGCTGGCCTGGTGCTCGCCCAAGCAGAGCCCTAGGCAGCCACTTGCTTCCACAATCCAAAATTACCACCATACCCCCCACGCCTGACTCCACCATTTCCAGACAGGTCTCACAGAGAGATAATCTGCTGAAAATCTGGGTATGCTGATTCTGTGACAAATCTCCAGGCTTTCTCGGAGTTGGGATGGGCTACCTCCCCCCACTTCCCTAAACTCCCAGAAACCTCAGCAGTCACATCCACACCCCAAAGCTGCCATCTAGTTAGAAAAAAACTACTCCAGCCTAAGCTTCCTGGTAAAAATCCTGAACACCCTGAACAAACATGATGACTTCTTTTTTTTTTTCTTTTTTGGGGTCACACCCAGTGATGCACAGGGGTTATTCCTGGCTTTGCACTCAGGAATTACTCCTGGTGGTGCTCAGGGGACCATATAGGGATGTTGGGAATCAAACCTGGGTCGGCCATGTGCAAGGCAAACCTACTGTGCTATCACTCCAGCCCTCGCCCCATGGTGACCTCTTAATACTTGTATTGCAAACCATAATGCACAAAAGGAGAGGGAGAGGGAGGAGGGAGCAGATGCAAGCTTGGGGTGTGTGTTGGGGGATGGTGGAAGGGAGACAGGGGACACTGGTGAAGGGAGGTGGCACTGGTGGAGGGACGAGTGTTACATCATTGTGTGACTGACACCCAACCATGAACAGCTTTGTAACGGTCTATCTCACAGATATTTAATAAAAAAATAAATTAAAAATGAAAGAAAGAAAAGGAATTCATTAATTGGTAAAATAAAAATAAAGCCCCGGCCTGACTGTCCCATCCTCTCCTGCTGGGACATTCCAGAGGCTGACCTGGGCTTGGGGCACTATGAGCTCTTCTCTGGACAGGCTTCTGCTCAGGTTCTGTCCACGCATCTGCCACCCAAGTGCTGTCCGGGGGGGGGGTGCTATGTTGGCTCCTGTCTGGCCATAAGCTGCCAGGGAGGTCCCAGAGAAATCACTGGTTGGAATTCTCTGAGTTGTTTCTCTCTGGCATCTCATCAGCTACCTTACAAAGGTGACCTGTAATTGCGCCCCCCCCCCCAACGCTCCCAGACGCCTCTTAGCCCACGCCGGGCACAGCTCCCTCCTTCCTATTCCCAGCAGCCAAGGCGCACTTGGCCCCCTTTAATGGCTCACCTTGCTCTCAGCCCCCAGGAGCCTCAGAGGGTCAGGACACAGCCACTCACTCAACCAGTAGCACATAAAACTGGTTTCTGGGGGCTGGAGCGATATAGCACAGCGGGTAGGGCATTTGCCTTGCACACAGCAAATCTGAGTTTGATTCCCAGCGTCCCATATGGTCCCCTGAGCACCATCAGGAGTGATTCCTGAGTGCAGAGCTAGGAGTAATCCCTGTGCATCGCCGGGTGTGACCCAAAAAGAAAAAAAATTAAAAAACAAAACAAATTAAAACAAAACAAAAAGACTCATTTCCGCATCACTGTCTCTTCCCTGAGAATTTTCAATGCCAGAGGAACCCCCCCCCCATCCCACATTGTGCTTCTTCTGTTGTTTTGGGACCACACCCGGCAGTGCTCAGGGCTTCCCGTGGCTCTGCACTCAGGAATCACTCCTGGCGGGGCTCAGGGCTACCTTACGGGGTGCCGGGGATGGAATCAGCCGGTTTCCAGGCCAGTGCCCTCCGACCTGCTGTACTGTGGCGCTGAACTCCAAACTATTCTTTTCAAACTGCTAATGGGATCCGTGAGGTTGCAAGACAAATTCTGTGGGACAGTGAAAACCAGGGTGACAGCAACGTGGCTCAGCAGCGGAGCACATGCGAAGCGTGTGTCCCCTCTGTAGCCCCCACACACCAGGGTAGGAGGTATCAAGAGCATCACAGATACAGTACTTCGAAAGGTTAGTTTTAGTTTCTTGGGGGGTGGGGTCTATCTGCTGAATCTGGATGCAAAATACATCCCCCCTTTTTAATAGGGGTCACACCTAGCACTATTGGGGGTAAGGGGAGCATTTGGTGCCAGGGACCGGACACAGGGGTACACGGTCTACCACCTGAGTTACCGCCCCAGTCCCTGGAATGTGCATTTCTCATAGAGGATTCTAATTTTTTTTTAATAAATAAATCCATAAAACCACTTCCAAGGCAAGGGGCCGAGCAACAGTACCACATCTAGGGCACTGAACTTGCACACGCCAACCCAGGTTCGATCCCCAGCATCCCATATGGTCCCAAGTCTGCCACGAGTGACCCAAGTGCAGAGCCAGGAGTAAGCCCTGAACAGAGCCAGGAAGGACTCCAAAGCAACAGAAGATAAACATTTCCAAGGCACAGTCCTGCATAGTCCTGCAGCAGGCCTCAGCGTTCATGAACCTGCTGAAGAAAGCGTGGGATGTGGCTCGGTCTAGCTGGAGGCATGAGGCTGGCAGCCCCCAGGGACCCAACACCATCCCACACCATAGCACGCAACTTCCACAAGCACAACCTCCTGCCTCCTCCACCAAGTGGACATGAACATTACAGCAACCAAGGGAAATAGAAAACTGAAATGAAAAGGGGTGTGTGAGGTAGGGGTGTGTGTGTGTGTGTGTGTGTGTGTGTGTGTGAGAGAGAGAGAGAGAGAGAGAGAGAGAGAGAGAGAGAGAGAGAGAGAGAGAGAGAGAGAGAGACAGTACAGGGGTTAAGGCACTCACCTTGCATGTCACTGACCCTGGTCTGAGTCCCCAGCACCTCATATGATCCCCAAGCACTGCCAGGGGTAGCCCTGCACACTGCTGGGTGCTGCCACCCAAGGGAAAAATAAAAGCATCAGCTGGAGAGCTTGTGCAGAAATGGAAGCTCTCAGGCAGAGACCCAGAAACATCCAGGTTTGGGGGCTGGAGCAATAGCACAACAGGTAGGGCATTTGCCTTTCACGCGGCTGAACCCGGTTCGATTCCCAGCATCCTATATGGTCCTCTGAGCACCGCCAGGAGTAATTCCTGAGTGCATGAGCCAGGAATAACCCCTGTGTGTTGCTAGGTCTGACCCAAAAAGCAAAAAAAAAAAAAAAAAAAAAAAGTCCAGGTTTTTTGTTTTCACCTGCAGTTTTTTAAAGCACTCTTCCCCATTTCCACCATAGAATGCTGACAGGGGAGAATCCAGAACCATCATGGAAGCATCCCCATCAAATTTAAGATGCTGTGGCGTGGGGTCAGGGCGATGGCCCAATGGCTGGGGCCAGGGAGGTGGCTCAGCGAGCTAAGGGCTCAGAACCCTGCTCACACAGCAAGTAGATCCCAAACATTGCCAGGTGCGGCCCCCAAACAAAACAAAACTGAGTAAGTATGAAAGGTAATGATGCCCTCCTAGCCAAGAGAGGTGTGCGGGGCCGGTCATGTGCAAGCGGGTGGCTGAGCTGTCCCATCAGCCTGGGGACTCTGCTTCTGACCAGAGAACTGACTCCTGACCCGGAAGTGTCCCCTTCCTGCCCACGAGAATGAACCCCAAGGACTTTCTCGGGCAGGGAGCCCCATGTTCCCCGCACTATGCTTGCCTAGATGAAGGCTCAGGAGCTTCATCACTCTGTTCCCCCTCACTGTGTGGGCCCCTCCGCCCCTACTGAAACTCCCCCACCCTGGGCCCCAGCTGCTGGAGGCTGCGCACAGCTGGGGGGGCTCTCGGTCCATGCTAGAGGTGGTGCTCCCCGCCTCCAGGCAACGGGAAATCTAATCTCTTGCAGAGTCAGACTCTCTTGCCCGTGCACGTGGCTGTCTTCCCCGGGTCCCCTCGGAGGGGGTGGGCTCCAGCTTTCCTCCCTGCCCCGAGCAGAGCTCCCAGTGACCTAAGACCTCCAGAGCCTAGCCACAGCCATGCTCAAGGCCCCTCTCCACATGTTTGGACGAGCCTCACGCATGAAGGTACCAGCAGAGGAACTCAGGTGGGTGGGACCCAGGGCTGACACCTCCAAGGCTGCTCGAATCAGGACTGGGCCTCTTGCGCCCAGATTCCCCATTCTCCAGTAGCTAGGCGTCATACCCAGGGACTGCCCCTGGCACTGTGTAATCCCACCAATGGCCCACACCCAGAGACTTAAAACCAAGCTCCTGGAAGTGCGCAGTCACTTTGCGGCCGCATGACATCTTATAGCTTAGTTCTCCCTCTGGGAGAACCTTGTTAGCTACCGAGTTTCCTGCCCACATGGGAGAGCCTCGCAAACTCCCCATGGTGTATTCATATGCCAAAACCAGTAACAACACTGGGTCTCATTCCCCTGACCTTCTGAAAGAGCTTCCAATGCGGCATCGTTGGGAAGGACGAGTAAAGAGAGGCTTCTAAAATCTCAGGGCTAGGATGAATGGAGACATTACTGAGACCACTCGAGAAATTCAATGATCAACGGGATGATGATGATGATGATGATGCTGAGTCAGGCCTGGGACTACACTCTGCATGTGGGCGGAGCCCGGGATCAAACTTGGGGCCTCACACAGAACAGGTGCTGGGGACCTGAGCCCACTCCTGGCCCCTGGACATTTCCATCTTGTACTAGCCACTTCGATGCCAGTCCTGAGCAGCTCTCGGTCCCTGACCTCGCCCCGCTAGGAGGAACTCGCCCAACGTAGCCTCCCAGCTCCCAGACCTCTCCTGAGCATCCCAGGAGGGAGAACTGGCCAAAGCCTGGCCGGGGCCTCAGGGCCTTCAGTAAACTCACCCTCAGGGGGACCAGGCCAGCCAGGGAGACACACACCCACTTCTCACCCCAAAGGCTGAGACCTGGGGGACAGTGGGTCAGAGCAGCCCAGCGCCTGAACTGCTTTAGGAGGTAGAGAGCTGGGGGGGGCAGGAAGGGGGGGGCCCCGTTTGGGAGGGGAGCAGAGGAGGCAGGAGAGGGTGACTGCAGTGGGTGGGGTGCCAGCCAGCCTGCTCTTCTGCGCTATTTCGGGGGTGTGGAGCCGCGCCTGGCGATGCTTAAGGGTTACTCCTGGCTCTGCACTCAGGGACCACTCCTGGCAGTGCTCAATGAACCACATGGGACGCCAGGGATGGAACCCAGGTTGGCCACATGCATGGAAAACGCCCTCCCCGTGGTACTATGGCTCCAGACCCTAGCAATGAACTTTTTTTTTTTCTTTTTGGGTCACACCCAGTGATGCACAGGGGTTACTCCTGGTTCTGCACTCAGGAATTACTCCTGGCAGTGCTTGGGGGACCATATGGGATGCAGGGAATTGAACCCGGGTGGGCCGCATGCAAGGCAAACGCCCTACCCTACCCGCTGTGCTATCGCTTTAGCCCCAACAACAAACTCTGCAATAGGTTGAAAGCCTCACGTAGGACAGGCTGGGAGAAACCCTTTAAAAGCCAATGGGAACAAAGGAAGCAGATGCTTATGCTGCCCCAGCCCAGGTGCTGCCTGTACCTACGTGTGGCTGCCGAGCGTGCGTGGTGCCCGAGCACATGTGTCACCTGCATCTCCCCTCGAGATAAAGACTTTCATACTTTCTTCCTGACGCTGGGCTCCCTCTCCACCCCGGAGAAACCCGTGTTCTCTCTTGAGCACACATCCTCAATCTCCCCCTCTCCCGGGAGAAGGCAGATGGAATAGAGAGGGGATCACTAAGAAAATGATGGCTGGACCAGCTGGGATGGGAGACGCACGCCGAAAGTAGATAATGGACCAAACATGATGACCTCTCAGTGTCTGTGTTGCAAACCATAATGCCCAAAAGTAGAGAGAGAGTATGGGGAATATTGTCTGCCATGGAGGCAGGGGGAGGGTGGGAAAGAGGGGGGTATACCCGGGATATTGGTGGTGGGGAATGTGCACTGGTGGAGGGGTGGGTGTTTGATCATTGTGAGATTGTAACCCAAACATGAAAGCTTTTAACTGTCTCACGGTGATTCAATAAAATTTAAAAAATTAAAACAAACTCCCCCTCTCCCTCTCTCTCCCTCCTAACTTGCAAATAAAGCCTGGTTTTCACTCCACTGCTTAACTTCTTCTGAAAGTCTTTTCCGAGAGAAAGGTAAGAACCCGAGGGCCTGGGTAAGGTGTTAGCTGACCTTCCTTTCCAGCACGGAGCAAGGCTCACGCAGACGCAGATGCTATCAGCCCAGATTCCCCTGGCCGTGCCGGGGGGGGGGGGGGGGGGGGGCAGAGGTGGACAGGACAAGGAGATTCCCCTCGAGGCGCGGCCTCTCTCTCCTCCCCACCTCACACAAGTCACCCGGGAACGCCGCCGGCATCGCTCCTGCAGATGTGGGGTGCACGCCCCTGCACGCAGGCAGCACCCCCACCCCACTTCAGGCAACACCAGCTGGACCGGCCACTGTACTGCACTCGCAGCGACTCTTCACCTGCGAAACGGGGTGCCCGTGTGCGCTTCAGCACCGCTGTGATCCCAGAGGGGAGAGGAGGGAAGCCAGAAGCTCAGAACCTGGGCCCAGGGAGGGGGAGCCTGGTGCTGCGGCCACCCGGGACCCCTCCCTCCCCTCTCACCTTCTGCTTGGTGCTCAGCGGCTGGGACTTCAGTTTTTCGTCCTTGCTCTTGGAAATCCTCAGGAACTGTTTAAGGTCACCCTGAAGTGGGGGGAAAAAAAAAAGTCGGTCAGCTCCCGGCCGCCAGCAGCTGGGGCTTAGGCATGGCTCAGGGCCTTGACACACTGGGGTAGGCCCCTGAGCTGCCCTGGTCAGCGGGAGGGGACTGTCACTCCTCCCCATACCCCGCTCTCGGAGGAAAGCTGCGGTCCAGGGGCTCAATCTGACATGGGTTCTCAACCACTGGCCCTACTTCCCGGGCAGGAAACAGGTGAAGCCCCCGGCCTCACAGACATGAGACAGCAGCAGCCCAGCAAGGAACACAAGTGGAAAGAAGGAAGGACAGGGCCAGCGGGGGGGTGGGGGGGACACACAACAGGGAGACGAACCCCCTGTTTTGCACGTGGGGGTAGAGTGGGGTGGGTGATGGGTGGGATCCCTGGAACCACAGGCTAAGTACTGCCAAGTGTGGCAAGAAGGGAGGGAGGGAAAAGGGGAGGGGAGGGGAGGGGAGGGGAGGGGAGGAGAGGAGAGGAGAGGAGAGGAGAGGAGAGGAGAGGAGAGGAGAGGAGAGGAGAGGAGAGGAGAGGAGAGGAGAGGGAAAGAAAATGGGAGAGAAGAGAAGAGGGGAAGGCAGTGGAGGGGAGGGGTGAGGAGGGGAGGAGACAGGAGAGGAGAGAAGGAGTGAGGAGAGGAGGGTTGAGGAGAAGAGGGGACAGGAGGAAAGAAGGGGTGAGAAAGGAAAGGAGAGGAAGGGTGAAGAGGGGCGGGGAAAGAAGAGGAAAGGTTACAAGAAAGGAGAGGAGAGGAGAGGAGAGGAGAGGAGAGGAGAGGAGAGGAGAGGAGGAAGCAGGAGGAGAGGAAAGGTGAGGAGGGATGAGGAGGGGAGGTGGAGACACAAGGAGGAGGGGAGAGGGAGCGGAGGAGGAGGGGGTGTGGGCTGGGCGGCAGTGTGATGACAAGGTGACCGGCCAGGTCAGAAGGCGGGGCGGGACAGGGGCGAGGATGGCGCGGGAAGGCTACTCCTCCCTGCGGGAAGCCGGGGTCCCGGCGGCGAGGGGGTGCGCGCTGGGCAGGAGGGCGACGGCCGGGGCCCCACCCCGCGTACCAGGTCCACGTACTCCAGCACCATGTAGTGCGGCTCGGCCTCGCGGCACAGCGCCAGCAGCCGCACCACGTTGGCGTGGTTCAGCTTCCCGAACATCTCCAGCTCTCGGCGGAAGTCCAGCTGCTGCTGCTCGTCGCGGCTCTGCAGGCTCTTCACCAGCACCAGCGTCTCGGCCACGCCCTCCTCCAGGCCCTGCGCCTTGGCCAGGAACACCTCCCCAAACTCACTCTTGCCTGCGGGCAGGGGCGGGCGCGGGTCAGTGGCCTGCGGTGGGGGTGGGGGGCTCACGCTCCCTGGCTCCTGGTGGGGCGCGGGCGTGGGCCCGAGGTGGTGCGTGAAAAACCCGCCTTCACAACTAAACGCTTCCGTCTACACTTGGAAAATAGCTGGGGCTGGAGATACGGGGTGAAGAGGCCTGACGCGCACGTGGGCAACCTGGTTTGAGCCCCAGCACCATGTGGTCCCCCAGGTACTGCCGAATATGACCCCGGGAGTAGCCCCCACTCCAGCACCGCCAGGCACGGCCCCCAAAAAAACAAGATGTTTCTAGGAGACCAGAGCGATAGTACAGCGTGTCGGGCGTTTGCCCTGCACACGGCCGACCCGGATTCCATCCCAGCACCCCCATGTGGCCGCCCTGTACACAAGTGACCCTGGCTTGCTCCCTGGCACCACACAAGGCCACCCGAACACCGTCTGGGGTGACCCCTGAGCACAGAGTTGGAGCAAAGCCTGTTCTTACTCCTGGGCATAGCCCAAAAGTCAAAAGATTAATATTCAAAGTATTTTTAAGAGGGGAGCCCGGGGAGCTCGGAGAGCGGGTGCACACGCTCTGTGTAAGTGGGGGGTCAGCCCACATGCTCCCCTCGCCACGGGGAGGCCCCCAGGTAGCGGTGTGGCCAGCATGGCCGGTAAGGCGACTCAGGTCTGACAGGGTGGGGCCGACCTGCCCTCAGCACACAACACCAGGGGGGCAGCACCCTGGGACACGCTTCCCTAAGCACCCCTTGGCCTTGCGAGGTCCAGAGGCCGGAGAGTGCGAGCCAGCAGCCTTAACCGCCCCAGCGCCCTTGGCTGAGGCCTGAGGTTCGCTGGGCAGCGCAGGACGAGGCCCGCCACATACCCAGCGTGGTGATGGGCTGCAGGCTGGTCCGTGGGAAGTGCAGCTTGTCACTCGTGCTGTGACGCTTGTTGGTGGCCGCTGAGCTGGAGCCCAGGGTGGTCAAGGCCACTTCCTCCTGGATCTCCGCCGAGGGCTGCCCGTTCTGCAAAGGCCCGCCTGCCAACAGGACACAGGACTGGGACCTCAGTTCCCTGCCCCAACCCTTGACTCTGACTCTGGGGACTGAAACCCCACGGCAGAGCCCTGGGTGGGGGGCTGCAGCCCTAAGGTATGGTGCTGCATCAACGCAGCTGGCCATGATCCAAAAGGAACCATCCACACAACCATCGCCCAACCCGCCCCTGTCCGTGCCAGCTGGCGGGTGTGTGTGTGGGGGGGGGGCTCTGCCTTCCCATCCACGCCTCTTGCAAAGCCCAGAGAGGCTTCACGAGCAGACCCTGCTCAAAAGCTGGGGCAAGAGAGAAGACCCAGCAGAGACCCCTGGTCCCGTCAAAGGAGGGGACAGGGGAACCACCGATGGCCCCTAGGGTGAACAGACTAACACAGGTGAACAGGCTGACCGAGGTCAGGGGCTGGTGGGAGAAGGCAGGGGGAGGTCAGGAGGCTCCACGGAGGAGCCAACGGCCCCCGCCCCCACCCCCTCGAGGCCAGGCTGAGGCTGGGGGCGCTGGGCTTGGGTCCTGGCTCCCCTGCGCCCCCAGCCAGCACGTGGCGCGGCGCCAGGGGCCCCTCACCGTTGAGGCACTCCATCTCCGGCTCCTCGCCCTCGGGCTGCTTCTGCAGCCGCTTGGCTTTGCAGCGCTTCTTGCAGTAGAACATGAGGCCCAGCACGGCAATGATGTAGGCCACCGCCGCGCCCACCGACAGCCCGATGGTCTGGATCATCTTGTAGGGGGGCGGACTGCCCGAACCCTCCGGCTCCTCCCGAAGGGGCTTGTCTGCAAGACACACGGGCGGGCCGTGAGCGGGGAGCGGCCCAGAGAAGCACAGCAGAGCCAAGGCCTGGCGTGTGACACGCGTGGGTCCGGTCCCCAGACACTGGTGCGGAGCCACGGCAGTCGCACCGCGCACATGACTAGGAACAGCAAGGCAGGCCCTGGAGAACGGCGCCTGGGACTGGGCACCTGAGACGGCCGGGAGAGAGTACAGAGGGCCAGCCGCTTGCCTGGACTGCGGCTAACCCAGGCTCCATCTCCGGCACCACATAGGGTTGCCCTAAGCCCCACCAGAGACGGGATCCCTGAGCACAGAGCCAGGAGTAAGCCCTGAGCACTGCTGGATATGGCGCAAAAACAAACAAAGAATTTGCTGCTAAACTGGAGACTGAGAATCTCCCGTGTGAACCGCAAGTGCTCGGAGCAGAAGCAGGGATGGGTCTCAGGCAAGGCTGCACCCAAATGCTACGAGCTGGTGGTGTTTTTTATTTGGGGGAGGAGGGCACACCTGGTGGTGCTCAGGGACCATTCCTGGAGATACTCAGGAACTGTGCGGTGCCGGGGATGAAACCTGGGCCGGCCATCTGCAAGTCAAGTGCCTTTACCCTTCCACTGTCTCTCAGGCCCCTGGGGGTCTTCGTGTATGAGACCCTCAAGCAGTGCTCTCGGGGAGCCGGGGCCACTTCCAGAGATACCTGATACGGCTGTGTGGGCCGAAAGGTCAGTCAGTGCTCAGGCTGGTAACAGGTACAGCTGGAGCCAAGGGTCACGGGACACCAGAGCGATAACACCCAGGGGTGTTCAGGTGCTCTGGATCTGTGAACTCTCACCCTGGCCTACTCCCTGAGGTCTTTTCCCTGACCATCATTCCCTCTGGGACTCAAGGAAAGGATTGTCAGCCTGGGAGCGAATCCCTAACTCCTACCCCAGACATGATGCCCAGGAGGAAGGGCAGGGGAAGCAGCAAGGCCCCGCAGAGGAAGCAGGGGGAAGTGCGCGCAGGGGCGCACGCCTGCCTCGCGGCCGGGGCTGTGCTAGTGGCTGGGGGGAGGCCAGCACTGAATCCCGCCCCAGTGCCCCAGGGGTCTGCATGCCTCTGGTGCCGAGTGAGCGCCGAGCAAGGCCCGGCCCCTCCCTGGCCCGTACCCACGACGTAGAGGGACGCCTCCGTGTGCTCGATATTGCAGCTGTTGCCCGCAATGCACGTGTAGGGGCCCGTGTCCTCAGGGGCCACGTCATGGATCACCAGGGAGCCGTTCTGGAAGATGTGCATCCTGCCACGATGAGAGAGCCCTGAGTTGCCCGCCCTGCCAGCCCCTGAGGGGGGGGCAAGGGCGCGCAGGGAGCAGGCGGCCCCTACCTGGGTCCCAGTTTGGTGGGGTCTAGGATGCGATCTTTGCCCTTCCACTGGATGAGGGGCGTGGGGTCCCCCTGGGCCTCGCAGCGCAGCAGGGCTGTGTGTCCCTGGTACACGGTCGTGCGCTCCGGCTTCACCTTGAAGGTGATGAAGACTAGACAGGCAGAGTGAGAGGGGCGGTGAGTGCCGGGCTGGCGGGTCGGGCTGCCACCGCGGTGCCCACCGGCTCCTCCCATGGCCCGGCCACGTGGCACCTGCTACGGTGAGCTGGACGTGGGCGCGGATCTGGCCTTGCAGTCCATTGGAGGCGATGCAAGTGTAGTTGCCAGCATCCTCACGGGTCACCCTGGCGAAGTGCAAAGTCCCGGCGTTGTCTGTCACCCACTCGGGGAGGCTGCTCCCATCTGCAGGGGTCACAAAGGGTGATCAGGGGACACAGCCAGGTGGCCGGCAACACACGAACCCAGTCCACACTCCTCAGCCAGGCACAGAAGTCCCCATTAATCAGTTTTCCATCTCCTCTTTCTAGAGCCTTCTAGAATATTCCATTTCTGCCAAACTGGGGTTCTGAGAGTGCCTCGCCTTGGCCTTCTGTCTACCTACTCCTTCTCCTCCTTCCTTCCAGAACCCTGTCCTGGTCTTTGCCCCCCAAAGAAAGGTCCCCCCAGCATCTCCAGTGGGGAGAACGGCTTTCTCGTCAGGATGTACAGTCTCTCTCACTGCGTCCATGGAAAATAAAAATTGGTCCAGCTCTTTGAAAAACAAAAAAACAATCTGGCAGTCTTCTTCGGGAGCTGCAAAAATGTGCATGCCCTTTTATACATAATAATTCCATTCTGGGAATCTTTCCCAAAGGAAATAAACCCAAATCCATAAAAAACTCTGGCTTAAAGATGTTTATGGCAGCAATAAAAAGGGGAAAAAGGAGGGAGAGGAGAAAAGTGGGGCGGGGTGGGGAACTAGTTACGGTGCAGATCTGCAATATTTAGGGACTATCTGAGTATATTATAGTACACACAAGCACTGACATACTATAAATATTTTAACCTATGTCTGTGCATAAGATCACTGGGAAATACTTAAGAATTTTAAGGTTTCTTTTAAGTTAAAAAGGATTAAAATTAGGGGCTGGAGAGATAGTTCAGCTGACTGGGAAGTGTTTGCCTTGCATGTGGCCAACCCTAGTTTGATCCCCAGCACTATATATGGACCCCTGAGCACTACCAGGAGTGATCCCTGAGCACAGAGCCAAGAGTAAGTCCTGAGCACCACAGGGTATGACCCAAAAAACAAAAAATAAAATACACTACCTGCTGTCTTTTTTTCCCCCTGATTTTTTGGCTACACCTGGCGATGCTCAAGGGTTACTCCGGGCTCAGGAGCTCAGAAATTTCTCCTGGTGAGGCCCAGAGAGGACCGCATGGGATGCTGAGACTTGAACCCAGAGCTGCCCTCCGAGCTGTCCTGTCTCTCCAGCCCTGCGTCCTGGTTCTGCAGTTAAGTGTGACCTACTCGTCTGAGAACACACACCATCAATGCGCTCTACCAGGACGAAAAGGTCCAGGGGGGCAGAGCGAGAGCACAGCAGGGAAGGCGTTCATTTGTCTTGTGCCCAGCCAACCTGGGTTTGACCCCGGGTATCCCATATGACTCCCCCAAGCATTGCCAGGAGTGACTGCTGAGAGCAGAGCCAAGCATGACCCCTGAGCACTGCCGGGTGTCACCCAAAAAGCACCCTCCGCAAAAAAAAAAAAAAAAAAGACTAAAAGATCTAGAGATTGCACAAAGCCGAGTGTAAGCTTTGCCATGCATGAGGCCTGGATTCTACCCAGCTCTGCCTGGCCCCGGAGCACTGAGCGAGGAGTAGCTCCTGAGCTCCGCCAGCGGCTGGGGCCCTCAAGTAAATAGAAGATGTGCAGAGAAAGAGGCCAGAGACACAGAGATGCTGGGGCGAAGGTGCCTTCTCCTCCCCTTCTTGTCCAGGTGCCCAAGTCAGTTCTGGGCTGCAGGGAGGAGGGCTCCTGGGAGCACGGCAGCCCCTCCTCCCTGGCCCCTGGTGCCCCACAGCTGTCAACCACCCTCTGGTGCCTGGGTTTCGGCCTCCCTCTCAACCACAGGTCAGAAGACGTATCTCACCTTCCCCGGAGTTCCCGCAGCCGGGGAGCAGCTACGCACACCCTCAGCTCAGGGCCCTGCCTGCCCCTCCGGCCCTGCCCTCTGGGTACCCACCTGCCCGAACCCACTTGATGGTGGGCTTCTCCCGGCCGGTGGCAGAACAGGCCACCGTCGCCTCCTTGTCGAACTCCATGCACTGCTGCGGCCGCGGCGGCGGCGTGAACTTGAGCTTTTCTGTTTCAGCCGGGGAAGAAGTTGGGGGACATGGAGGCAGCTGAGAGCAGGAGCAGGGCCCAGGCCCCGCCCCAGGGCGCCCCCGCGCACGGCCGCTCACCCAGCACTTGCACCCGCGCCTGGGCCTCGATGCTGCCGGCCAGGGTGCTGCTCACGCAGCGGTACCACGTGCCATCATACACCTCCACGCTGTTGATGCGCAATGTGCCGTTCCTGGAGACCTCGAAGCGCGAGTCCTGCAGCACGGGAGTGGACGTGGCTCAGCCTCAGGCAGCGGCGGGGGGGAGGGGATGGACCGGGAGAGGAGCCCCGAGGACAGCCCCGCTCACCTCGGAGATGAGCATCTGGTTTCTGTACCACACGACGGTGGGCTTGGGGGTGGCCTCCGTCAGGCAGTGCAGGTAGCCGGGCTTGCCCTCCTCCAGCTGGCTGTCCTGCGGCCGCCTCAGCCACGTGGGCACAGCTAGGGGGACAGGGACAGCAGTCAGCCTGACAGCAATGCCGAGGAGCCAGCCTCAGGAAGTCTCCTCTGTGAGGCCGGAGTGACAGCACAGCGGGAGGGCTCGTGCCTTGCATGCGGCTGGCCCGGGTTTGACCCTCGGCGCCCCACATGGACCCCTGAGCACCACCGGAGTGATCCAGGAGAGGAGAGCCAGGAGCAAGCTCTGAGCATCACCAGGGGTGGCCCCCAAACCAAGAATGGAAAGAAAAAGAAAGCAAGCCTGTCATTTTTTCACCTTAGGCAAATATAATTTTCGTTCTGGGGCCACATGGGGGTTGGTGCTCACAGAAGCTGCTCCTGGCTCAGGAGTGCCCCCTGGCTATGCTGGGCCCCTGCAGAGATGCCACAGTGGTGGCCCCAAGTAACGCCACTGGACTATCTCTCGAGCCCTCAAAACAGAACTGGGGTGTGTGGGCAGAGGCTACGGCAGGTGGTGCTGAGGGGACCCGAAGGGGTGCTGGGGCTCGAACCACAAGCCAGGCAAGGGTCTCAGCCTCTGCCAGTTCTGGGGGCACCAGTAAAGGAGCTCAAGGTGCACACACAGCGAGGGCGGCCAGAGGGCTGCGTCCTGGGGCTGCACTGTGACCCCCTACACAGCGGCAGGGCAAGGACACGCTCACGGATCTCTGCACAACTACACAGGATACACTGTCCACTCTGGACTAACGGGAGCCAGGGAGTGCTCCACCTTCGTGTGTGTGTGTGTGTGTGTGTGTGTGTGTGTGTGTTTTCTCCTGCCAGACTTTCCAGGGATCCCTGCTGCAGTTTTTTTTTTTTTCTCTCTTTCTTTTTGGGTCACACCCAGTGATGCTCAGGGGTTGCTCCCAGCTCTGCACTCAGGAATTACTCCTGGTGGTGCTTGGGGGACCATATGGGATGCCGGAGATCGAACCCGGGTCAGCTGCATGCAAGGCAAACGCCCTCCCCGCTGTGCTATTGCTCCGGCCCCTGCTGCGGCTTTCTGACGTAAGATTCCACATCTGGTCCCATTCCTGACCTCAGCACCTCAAACCCATCACTCTGGTGATTAGAGAGGTATCTGCATGTATAATTTGGGAAGCCATGAAATTCAGCCTATAAATGTCTATGTCTGTGGCCTCTATATGCAACACACACAACCCCCCCAGACACCCCATACACACACCACATACCCTCCCACACCCCACAGACACCCCATACACACCCCACATACCCCCATACCCCACACACTCCAAACCCCACATACACCCCATACCCCCACACACAGACCCCCCCACCCCACAGACATCCCACACTGCATACCCCATACCCCACACTCCAAATCCCACACACACACCCCAGACCCCCCACATATCACACATCTCACACACCCCACACACCCCCACCCCACACACACATCCCACCCCACACCCCCCACAAACACCCCATACACACCCCACATACCCCCATACCCCACACACTCCAAACCCCAGACCCCCCACACCCACACCCCACATACCCTACACCCCATACACAAAATCCCACACCCCACCACAACCCCACACCTACACCATAGACCCCCCACACCTACACACACCACACCTCACACACACACACTATACACCCCACACACCACAAACCCCACACACCACACCCCCACACATACACCACAGACACACACCTACACACACACCCGCACCCACAACCCCCACCACACACACACACACACACACACACACCCTTAAAAGAGAATAAATTATGATGGCAATTTAGTTGGTATAAGCCATAGTTCGAAGTATTTGTCTTCTTTTGTTTTTGTTTTTAAATATTTTGGGGCCACACCCAACTGTGTTGAGGGCTTTCTCCTGTTTCTGTGCTCAGGGATCACTGCTGGCAGGGCTGAGGGCCCATATGCAATCCCGAAGATGCAAGCCGGCTGCATGCAACATAGCCTGCTGTACTCCCTAGCCTCTAAATTACTTTTTCATGTATTTTTATTACTCTGTATTTGTGCAATGCAGATCTATTTTTATATAATAAAGTCCTTAAAATAGACAATTGTTATAGGAAGAGAGCCAAAATGTTTTAAACGTATGAAAAATACATTTTATGAAACTGTATCTTCAACCTCAAGAAATTTCAGCCCAAAAGACAGAAGAAGGGTTAAGGTATTCGCCCCTGAGCACAGCCAGGTGTGCCCCACACACACCGGGGGAAAAGGGAAGAAGAAAAAAGAACAAGCAAACTGATCTCTACATGCTGAGTCATCTGCTTTGCCCCCTTACTTCACCAGTAATATATTTACTGAACCAAAATATAGTCACAGAATAGTCTTTGTGTGTGTGTGTGTGTGTGTGTGTGTGTGTGTGTGTGTGTGTGTGCGCGCGCATGTGTGCGTTGTCTGTGTGTATGGGGTGCTCAGGGCTTACCCTGGCTCTGTGCTCAAGAGTGACTGCTCAGGAGTGACTCCCGGCAGTGCTCGTGGGGCATCTAAGGTGTCAGGGATCAAACCTGGGTCAGCCCCAAGAAGGCAAGCACCCAACCCCTCCCTGTGAGGATCTCTCTGGCCCCATACTGGGAGAAATCTTCCAAGTGTTACAAATAAAGCCACCATCTCTAATTGTCTACCATCACCTTCCCAAAGCAGAAAGACAAACATCTTTTTTGTTTCGTTGTTTTTGGTTCACACCCGGCTCAGGGTTTACTCCTGGCTCTGCAATCATGAGTTGCTCCTGGTGGTGCTCAGGGGACCACATGGGATGCTGGGGATCGAGCGCCTTACCTTCTTTCTGTACTACTGCTCCAGCCCCGAGAAACATCTTTACTTCTAATTTCTCTTTCTGACCCTCTAGTGTGGATGAAGGGACTTATTAAGCCATTCTGGACAAGGAGCCTTAAGTGGGTCCCCAGGGTGGCTACAGGCCCAGGGCCCAGAGCAGGACCAGTCTCCAGGTGCCTGTTGGTGCCCACCTACCTCCAACCCCTCCCCCTGCAGCCCACCTCCCCCAGGCTGCAGAACTGAGCAGGGGAGTCTCCGTGCCCTCAACCCCGGGTCCCAGGACCTCCTGGGGGCCACTCCCCTGGGAAACACTCACTGGCCACTGTGACATTCACATCCTGTCGCCGCTGGCCAGCCAGGTTGGCTGCGTGGCAGGTGTAGACCCCGGCATCGCTCTCGACGGTGCTGGCAAACACTAGCTCGTGGCCCTGCTGGTAGACTCTGCCGTGGGCGGGCAGCCGGGCCCCCGCGTGCTCCCACCACACCTGGGGTGCTGGCAGACCATGGGGGGGCGAGCAGGCCACCCGCTCCTCGCTGCCAGCCGTGAACACCCGTGGCTCGAAGGGGGGCAGGTCGTCGATCTCTGCGGGGCGTGGGCAGAAAGGAAAGGAGCCCCACTCAGCATGTCTCGGGGTGCTTGATGTTCCTGCAGGGGGAGGCTTTGACCCTTTGTGGCAGCCGCCCTTCCCCACCCCAGCTGACCCTGTGTCTCCCTCCCCACTGCCTTCTCCTTCCCCCGCCAGGCCCACGCCCACCTGCCAGGTGCAGCGTGGCCTCCAGCACGACGGGCGGGCCCCTCAGGCCCTGGCCCACACAGCGGTAGACGCCGGCATTGCGCGGCCGGACCTGGGCGAGCAGCAGAGAGCCGTTGGCAAACACGGTGGCTCTGCGGAGGTGCGGGGGGCTAGAGAGGGGAGAGCGCGAGGGGCCGTGAGGTCAGCAGGGAGCAGTGCCCAGGGCGTGGGGGAGGGCGCTGTGCTGAAGTGAGACCCAGCCTCGGGGGGCAGGCGGTGGGCAGGTATGAGTAAGAGATGGGCCAATCCCGAGTGCAGGTGAGGACACAGGAGCCCCCTTGGACGGAGCCTCAGCCCCCCTCAGCAGTCAGCAGAGAAACCGGGAGGGGGTCCTCAGGGCTGCAGTCTGGGTGGAGGGGAGTCCAAGCCCCCAAACCCAGGGCACCCACAAGGTTGGATGGTCTTGTGAGGTCCTTGAGAGAAGGGCTGGCTCCTCCCAGCACCTTCTGGAAGAGTCTGTGTGTACATGCATGTGTGCGTGTGTGTGTGTGGTAATCTTGCGATTTGGAGCCTTGCTAATCGGGTCCCCTGCATGCCTCCACGCTTGGATGTGGTGGGGGCGAGCCAAGCCACCCCTCCCTCACATCGCCTCTGCACTGAGTGGAGACCGTCCTTCCTTTGCAGGGCCCAAAAGGCAAGACATTCTACTGCCACCTGCTGGCTGCAAATGGCAGTGCATACAGACCCAAGCCTGCAGCCAGCCCTCAGTTGCAAGGGGGTTCCCGCAACCCCTCAGCCCCTCAGCGGAGCCTTGAGCCTTACCGACTCCGGTTACTGATGGGAGTCTCATCCTCGAAGACCCACTGCAGGCTGGGGGTGGGCTGGGCGGAGAACTGACAGTGGAACATGGCCTCCTCATTCCGCGCCACCACCACGTCCTGCGGGGCCAGGACCACCCTGGCAAAGCTCTCATCTGCGGGGCGAGTGGCAGGGACACCGGAGTTGCCAGGGGGCACCAGTCCTGCCCTCCGCCCCGAGTCTCCTGCTCCGCCCCGGCTCACCTGCCACGGTCAGGGTGAAGTTCTGCGTGCTGCAGGCCTGGCCGAAGGCGTTGTGGGCACAGCAGAAGTAGACGCCGCTGTGCTCGGGCCCGACCGGCCGCAGGGTCAGGTTCCGCTCCCTGCTGATGACTGTGTGGTTGCTCTGCCCGTCGGAGACCGGCACCCCGTCTTGGAACCACTGGTAGGTGGGCCTGCAGGGTCGCGGGGCGGGGGGGCAGCAGCAAGATGTGGGGCAAGCAATCAAGAGGTCAGAAGCAAGATGTGGGGGCCACCAGAGGTCAGCGCCGCCTGTGCTTACACAGTGGCTAGTGGAGACTGGGAGGCTAGGAACAGTCCAGAACCCGGGAAGGAATTCTAGACTCGCCGGAGGCTACGTCACCCCAACCCAGGTCCCCCCAGGGCTGGCCTAGGGTAGCCTCAGGGGAGGTTATAGGATGCAGCCCCTGGATCGGGACCATCTGGGGTCAGGAGAAACATCTCGACCCATGCAGAGCCTGCTCCAGCCCCTGCCCGCCCGCCACTCCTTACCGAGGATGGCCATCCACGTGGCAGCGCAACGTGACCTGCGTCTGGGGCTGGATCTCGGAGACCGAGGCTGGGTGCTTGAGGACCACGGGTCCCGCCTCGATCCCTACAGAGGTGGGGGAGCAGAGAGTGAGGGGCGTGGACAAGTAGGCTGCCGCTCCCCAGCGCTCCAACGGGGCTCCCAGCATGTGGCCTTCTGCTCCAGCAAACTTTCCGAGAGCGCCCGGCAGACACAGAGGCTCAAGAAAAGCTGAAGGTAGAGGGTTGGAGCAAGAGTACAGCGGGGGGGAGGGGGGGCTGGAGTGATAGCACAGCGGGTAGGGCGTTTGCCTTGCAAGCGGCCGACCCGGGTTCGAATCCCAGCATCCCATATGGTCCCCTGAGCACCGCCAGGGGTAATTCCTGAGTGAAGAGCCGGGAGTAACCCCTGTGCATCGCCGGGTGTGACCCAAAAACCAAAAAAAAAAAAAGTACAGCAGGTACCCCGCATCCCATCTGGTCCCCCGAGCACCACCACAAGTAATTCCTGAGTGCACAGCCAGGAATAGCACCTGAGTATTGCCAGGTATGATCCAAACAGAAAAGAAAAAAAAAGAAGAATGATTCCTGAACAGAGAGCCAGGAATAAGGTGTGCCATAAGTAAAACAAGGAAAAATGATTTGAAAGAAAGGGCCAAGGAAATAGCCAGGTTTTATCCCAGGTACTGTGAAATTTTTTTTCTTTTAATTGGGCTGGAGAGAGAGCGCAGGAGGGATATGCACTTAACATGCATGCAGAGGTGTATCCAAGACCCTGGTTCAAATCCCTGGCACCACATATGGTCCCAAGTGTTGGGACTGACCCCTGACCACTACCAGGAATAGCTCCCCACTTCGCAAATAAAATAATTAAATAAGCTTGAAGAAAGCAAAGAAACTTCTGGAAAAAATAGGCCTCTGGGGGCTAAGAGAGAGAGTGCAGTGAGGAAGGCTTGCACACGACTGACCCATTTTTAATCCGCGGCAACACATCTGGCTCACTGAGCCTGGCAGGAGTGATAGCACAGCGGGTAGGGCGTTTGCTCTGCCCGCGGTGGACTCGGGTTCAATTCCCAGCATCCCATACGGTCCCCTGAGCACCACCAGGAGTAATTCCCGAGTGCAGAGCAGGAGTAACCCCTGTGCATCGCTGGGTGTGACCCAAAAGGAAAAAAAAAAAAAAAGAATAAATCCGAGAGGGCCAGGGCTGGAATCCACAGCAGAGCACCAGCGGGGCCTACATGAGGCCCTGGGGTGGACAGGAAGACTGGCAGGGGGGGCGGGGGCGGGGGCGGGCCCTCACACTTGATGTTGAAGGTGGCGTTGGCGCTGCGGGCCTCCTCTCCGGTGCTGTTATCCCGAGCCACGCACTGGAAGGTCCCCGAGTCCTGCAGGCGGTCCACGGCGGTGAAGCTCAGGCTGCTGCCCTGCGCGAAGCGGCGCTCCGTGTCGCGGACCGGGGCCCCGTCCAGCAGCCAGGACACGTGCACGGGGCCCGGCGCCTCCACCTCGCAGCGGAGCAGTGCCCGGCGCCCCTGCAAGGCATCCTGCGAGGACGGCTCCTTGATGAAGACGATGGAGGCGTGCGCGCCTGCAAGCGGGGACGCGGGCACCGGGTCAGGGGCGGGCCGGGTGGCCAGGAGGGCGCGCCCCGCGCGGAAGGCCCCCTGACGCTAGGGGGCGCTGCGCGTCAGCAGCCACTGGACAGACCCAGGAACGCTGGCTCGCGCCTGGGCCGGGCAGACGGTTGCGACATTGATGGGCCTGGGAACTCCCACGTGATCTAGGCTGAAATCCCTGTCACCGCACAGGGGCCCTCTGACACTATTCCTAAGCACAGAGCCAGGCTGCCTCTGAGCGCCACCGAGGCCTCCCCTCCACCAAGTGCACACCAGGTGCAAGCTAGGCACAGGCAGCCCCCTGGGGCTTGGGCACGCGGGCTCTCTAGGGGAGGGGGCTTTGCACGCCCACGGCAGACCATGAAAGGTCTGAGTCGGCAGCAGGTCATGGCCCCGGGACCCTTACCCCCCCATCGCCACAATCCAGGACATGGAGCCACATTTGCAGGTAAGTCTGAGCACTGTGGAATGATCCCTGCACTGGTGCTCCTGGAGAGTGCAGATGTGGCCACAAGCCAAGGAGGGGAAGGAGCAGAGCAACTGTGCAGTGTCCTCAACACACTGACTCGGGTTCGATCCCCGGCGCCTCACATGGCTCCCCAGGCCCCCCAGGAGTAATTCCTGAGTGCAGAGCCAGGACTAACCCCTGAGCATCGCCAGGTGTGCGCCCCCCCCCCGCAATAAAAAAAGCCTTGAGAGTCACCAGACCCTACTGCCCCATCCCCACTGCCCAGGCCAGGGGCAGCCAGTGTCCCCTAGCACAGGAATCAAGCTTTCCCTTCTCCTTGACCCTTTTTGACATGTTGGGGTCACACCAGGCAGTGCTCAGGGCTGACTCCTGCCTCTGCACTCAGGGATCCCTCCTGGCGGTGCTCAGGGGACCGTACGAGAGGTCAGGGATCAACTCAAGGTCGGTGCTCGCCGGCCGTACTGTCCCCACAGCTTTCAGAGACATGCCAGGCCGCCCAGAGCCAACTCTGTCCTGAGGACCCCGGCGTGTCTGGGGCGAGCCAAGCTCCCAGGCTGGCACCTGATCTGCACCAGGGGTTGGCTCTGGCCGAGCTGGGGGGGGGGGCCTGCACCCCAAGGAGCGAACAAAGGGTGGAGAAGCTGGGCTGAGTGACAGGTAGCTGGGAGGGCAGGGCAGGGTGGGGCGGGGCGGGTGGCATGGTGACCACCGTGAGCAGGAATGACGCGGCCTTTGTTCTGGCCACACGGGTGCCTGCGCCCGGTGCCAGCAGCCCCAGCCTCCCGCCAGGGTAGGTGCAGGCAGGGCGTCCCCCTCCTGGGGGGAGAAACAGCACCCACCACAAAGCACATCAGCCTCTGGCCCACGGGGGCCTGGCAAGGACAGGAGGCAGAGGAGGGTGAGGCCCCAGGCCTCTAGCCCTTTCCAAACACCCCAAGAAATCCCGGCCCCAAGGGGTGGGCCGTGCACCCAGGTGTCTGCATGTGGCATTGGGGCCCAAGAACCAGGGTCCCCCCCATAGCGGCAGCAGTAGGGAGCCCCCGCCCTGCATCTACATCCCAGCGTGGTCAGAGGGTCCCGGTAGTAGGTACAGGGTGGTCAAGCCGCCCCACACACACCCTGGGGGGGGTAGGAGTTCCAGTGCAGGCCAACAATGGCTCTGGGGACTGAGCACCCCCAGGCACCCGGCGCCCCACAGCCCAGGGCCCTGCCCATGCTGCACCCCCTGCCCCGCCCCGCCCAGCAACTTCCATCCAACCCGAGTACGTCTGGGTAAACTGAGGCCCCCAGGCACGAAGGGATTTGTCTGAGATCAAACAAGTCATCTGCCGTCAAGCCAAGGCAACCAGCTACGAGCTCAGCTTCTTCCCAACCCCACTCAGGAGCCCCGAGCCCTGTGGCAGATCCCACCCACCCCCACCCCAAATCCCTCGGGGGGGCGGCAGCTGTACCTAGCAGGACCTCCCAGGAAGCGTGGGGCCAGGGCTGGCCCCCAGGGAGGGGTCTGGCTCTGTTCCAAGCGCTTCTCCAGACAGAGGGCGCAGATTGGGGCTGTAGCCCCCGCAGACCCTGGGACCCCTGACCCAGAACTCCAGGGAGCACAGACGGAACGGAAGCACCCCACCCCCACCCCCACAGCCCGGGCCAGGCACTCAGGCCCCACCAAGGCCAACCTGGTGAGTGCAGAGCCTGGATCCGAGCAAACCCTCCACGCAGGGCGAGCACAGGCTTGGAGTACAGTTAGATCCGGTTAGACTCCCAGCACTGCGTGCTCCCCTGAGCACCCCCAGGAGTGACCGACCCCCTGAACACCGAGTCTGGAGTCATGGCCCCTCTCCCCAGCACCACCGGGTGCGGCCCTCCAGGAAAACTAGTCAACAAGAGCACGTCCCACGGGGGGGTTGGGGGGGGCTGGAGCGATGGCACAGCGGGGAGGGCACTCGCCTTGCATGAGGCCGACCCGGGTTCGATCCCCGACTCCCCATATGGGTGCGTCCCCTGAGCACTGCCGGCAGTGACCTGAGCACTGAGCCAAGAGTAACCTTCTGAACATCACCAGGTGTGGCCCTGAACAAAGAACGACACTGTCCCTCAACTCCTGGCACAGAACGTGAGTATGCACGGCCACGCTGTCCCGTGCAGGCCTGCGGGGCTCGGCTCCGGGCACTGACCTGGACACCTCTCCCGCCAGAAGGACATTTAAGAAGGGCTGGAGTGAGGCACCAGGGGCAGCGCACCACCAGGCGTGGCACTCATGGTCCCGAGCACCAAACCATCGAGTTCGCATTGCTGGGCTGAGTACGGGGGGTGGGGGGGTGAACAAGAGAGAAGGGGAGGGGAGAGAGAGAGAGAAGGGGAGCGGGGAGAGAAGAGGAGGATGAGAGAGACAGAGAACAGGAGAAGGGGGGTGGGGGAGAGAGAGGGACAGAAACAGGGAACATGTGTGTCCCTATCAAACAAACAACAGATCCTGAGAGTCCCCCAGCGAGGCACAGGCTGAGGAGACACCCCCAGAGCACAGAGCTGGGGGAAGGGGGGATAGCCCAGTGTGGGAGAAGGCGAAGGGCCACAGCGCAGCCCACCCCACCGCCAGACAGCCTGCTGGGAGCAGGGCTCCGGGGTCCCGCATTCCCAGACCGCCACTCAGCACCCCTGCACCCCCACAGGCCTGGGAAACATCAAAGGCAGCCCCAGGGGCCTCTGTCCTGACGTCAGCTCACAGCAGGTCCTGGTTAGCACTTGGCTGGGGCTGCCTTCAGATGTGAGGGGGCAGGGCAGCAGCCAGCAGGCCTGCTCCAAGCCCCCCCCCACCCCCTCCAGCCTCCCCCCTCAGCCGGGAGGCCTCCACCAGGGGCTGCCCCGGGAACTGGCACCCTCACACCCGCCAGTGCCCAGAGCCCGAGGGGTGCCCGTCTGACGGGAGGGCGGGAGAGACAGGCACAGACGCCCCTAGCCCCCCCAAACCCAAGGGAGCTGATGGCTGGGTGGGGGGGTGGGACCCGCTCGAGGTGGTCAGTCACCTCTCCCTGTGCCTGGGCCATAGGCACAACACCTGAGAGGGCCCCCCGGGACCGCCAAGACCTCTCTGCCCCTCACAGACCCGTCCTGTGGGGGTGGGAGTCCGGAGAGTCCTTGCCCGCCTTCCGGCCCTGGGGCAGAGCTGGGAGGGGGACCTGGTGGTTCCCACGGCGATGTCCAGGGGATGTCCAGGAGAGCCATCTGCTCACATGGGCACCCAAGGAAGCGCATGACCACTGAGGGCACGTCCCAAGCTGCCCACCTCCCTGCCTCGACGGCCACCAGCACACACATGGCCAGGCCACTCGCCCCGCCCACGCCCCGGGGAGCTGAGGGGGCTGGCGTCAGCCCAACACCCACCCCCTGCCCCCCCGCCTTCCCGCGTCTGGGCCGCTGCCCAGGACCCCATGTGTGCACGCGTGTGCACACACATATGTAAACACGGTTTTATGGGGGACGGGGAGCAGCGGGAAGTCTTCCTGCTCTGAAGTAACTGCAGCTCCTCCAGGACCCCCGTCCCCTCCTCCTCGGCGCTGCTCCCCTCCTGCAGACCCGCCAGCCGCACCCCTCGCTCAGGACACTCCCATCTCTCCCCTGGGTATCTCGGGCGTGTGCTGGCCCTGGCATCCCAGGGGTGACGTCCCAACTCCCAGGGGACCAAGGGGACACCCCTGGGGTCGCAGAGAACACCCCTGAAAACCGCCAACTTCCAGTGCTCTCTCTGGGAGCCAGTCTCAGGGCCCAGCCAGGACGGGCAGCGCGGACGGAGGTGCTCGGGAGACAGCCGCCTCGAGACCCCCCCCCCCGTCTGGGTGCTCTGAGGCAGCATGCAGGAGGCACGGGGCGTCAGGAGCCCCCCCCAGGCCTCTTCCCCAAGGGACCCACGGTCCGTGCCAGACCCTTGGCCTCCAACAGTTCACTGCGCACACGTCCGACTGTACGTGAACACCCCAAGCTTGTCTCTGCTTTTGGGGCCCACACCCAGTGGTGCTTTAGGGGTGACTCCTGGTGCAGTGCTCAGGGGAACAATCCCAGGGCTTCCTGCAGGCAAGGCACATGCACCGGCCCTTGGAACCCTCTCCTAGCACCTTGTGTCAGGGAGAAGGTGGCAGCCTCCGGGCCGCAGAAATCAGTCCCCACAACCGGTGGGTGTAAACCGGGCTCCCGGCCCCTAGTTCATCAGATTAGCAGGGACACGGACAGAGGCAACCAAACAGGAGACAGAGGGCTCTGTGCAGGGCTTCTGCACCCCAGAACGGGCTGGAGACACAGGACAGGGGTCAAGGCATTTTGCCCTGCATGAGGCTAACCCGGGTTCAATCCTCAGCACCTCATATGTTCTCCAGAGCAACGCCAGGAGTGATCCCGGATGCAGAGCCAAAAGTAGATACTAGATGTGGCCCTAAGAAGCAAAGCCCAGAGCAATTCAACCTGGGAATCCCACTCAGCCCCGTGCGGCAGGAACCAAGGCCCTGCGGTCACCACCGTGTGGGGCCCAAACCCCAAAAGGCCCTGGGGTCACTCTCTCCAGTGCAGAGAGCTCCAAGCTGGCGGACGCAGGCCAGCCCCGGCCCAGCAGGCTTCCCTGCTCTGGGATTTGAGCGAGCAGATCTGGAGAGGCGCCTGCATCTGGATTAGAGCACAGAGTCACCAGGGATTACGGCAGCAGCGAGCACGTGGGCCGGTGCTCCTGCAGCTCAGACACCCTCCATCTCCAACTCCTGGCAGGCCTGGTGAGGGGCGGGGAGAGGAAGGTCAGCCTCTAAGTTAGAGCCAGAAGTAGGGCCGAGTGTCCAGACATACATGCACTCGAGCTGGGGAAGAGACACACCAGCCAGAGATGCGGATTAAGATACCACTCATGGGGCTGGAGCCATAGCACAGTGGGGAGGGCATTTGCCTTGCACGCGGTTGACCTGGGTTCGATTCCTAGCATACCATATGGTCTCCCGAGCACCGCCAGGAGTAATTCCTGAGTGCAGAGCCAGGAGTAACCCCTGAGCATCACGGGTGTGACCCAAAAAGCAAAAACAAACAAACAAATAAATAAATAAATAAGTAAAGATACCACTCCCTGTGGAGCAGGAGCCCTAGTACGACGGGGAGGATGCTTGCCTTGCATGCAGCCAACCCAGGTTTGATCCTCGACATCCCACAGTGTTCCCCTGAGCACCACTGGAAGTGATCCCCGAGTGCTGAGCCAAGAGTAACCCCTGAGCACTAACAGGTGTGGGCCCCCCAACTCACTCAAGAAAAAAAAATTCACTCCCTACCCCATCACCCCCGGGGCCTATGACCACCTCCTCTTGGCCCCTAAACCAGCTTTCTGCTGGGCTGGGCCATGCCTCTCAGCTTCAGAAGCCTGCAGTCCTGAGGAGGCAGCCGACACTGAAACCAGGGAGACAGTACAGGGGAAGGCATGTGCCTTGCACGCAGCTGACCCAACTTCAACCCAACACCCCCTAGAGTCCCCTGAGCCCACCAGGAGTGATCCCTGAGTGCAGAGCCAGGAGTAAGCCCCGAGCACCACTGGGAGGGGCCTCAAATCCAAAAGAAAAAAATTTGGGGCTGTAATGATAGTACAGCGGGTAGGGCGTTAGCCTTGCATGTGGCCGACCTAGGTTCGATTCCCAGAATCCCATATGGTCCCCTAAGCATGGCCAGGAGTAATTCCTGAGTGCAAAATCAGAAGTAATCAAAGCCAACGTAGAGGAAGTGTGCATGGGGCAGGTGGCCGCAGCTCTGGCCTCAGCACAGCCACCACTGGGGACAGTGGCCCTGGAAATCACTCGCCTCTGGAGGCTTTGGCCTCCACTTTAGGGTCTGGGTCCAAATCTGGAGGTGCTGGCGCGGGAAGCTACTCCTGGCCCAGTGCTAGGGATCCTGCATGCAGAGCCTGTGCTCAGCCTCTGAGTGCTCCAGTCCCGTCCCCCACCCCTCGTCCCGGGCAGTTTTGTTATCTACCAAGCTGTCAGATGAGAGGGTGAGTCTGGGCTGTCATTGGGAGCACTGGAAGTTCCAGACACCAGGACTCACTCTCTGTCCCTCCGAGTCCCGTGGCTGGTTGGTTTTGGTTCTGGGACCACATCTGATAATAGTGGAACCCAGGTTGGCTGTGGGCCAGGCAAGCACCTTATCTCTCAGCCCCAAATGGGTGGGTTGATTTTGTTTTGGGGCCACACTCGGCATTGCTCAGGGGTTATTCCTAGCTCCGCACTCAGGAATTATCCCTGACAATGCTTGGGGGACCGTATGAAGGCTGGGGATCCAAGGTTGGCCACGTGCAAGGAAAATGTCCTAACCATTGTACTATCTTTTCCATCCCCAAAGGTGGCTGAGTTTTAAAGGGTCCAGCCAACAAGCAGGTCCCATTCTCACTTCTTGGCTTGCACCTCTCCTCCCGCCTTCCCTCCCTCCCCCTCCTTTCCTCTGTCTTGAGGGGGACAGGCACTCAGCTAAGCTCAAGGAGGGGAGATGCTCCCTTGTGCCCTTCAGGGAGCTTGAGCCACACAGGAAATAGCTCAAAGCCTCGATGGGGAAGGAAGTTAACGAATCTACAGGAGGGGCGGAGAGAGCACAGTGAGTGGGTCTGGTGCAGGCCGTAGATGATTCCTGGTACCCTATATGGTCCTCGAGCCTGGCAGGAATGATCCCTGAGCACAGAGCCAGGAGTAAGCTCTGAGCAGAGAAGAGGAGGGGGAACGTGTTAAGGAGCCAGGATGAGAGCTCCAAGGGTTGCCTGGCTTTGCATGCAGGAGGCTGGGTCCAGCCCAGGGGGCCCTCGAGCACCATGGGCAGGAACCCCCAAACACTAAGTCAGAAGTGGTCTCCGAGCACCACCAGATCTGGCCCAAAAACGGTAATAAGAAAAGACTGAGGTCCCCAGGGACTGTTGCAGGGGCTGACCGTGCCCACCTTGCAAACATAATGCCAAGAACGCGAATCCTCTGACCTGGGTTCGACTCTCAGCATCCCATCCCTGAGCTCACCAGGAGGGAGCCCCGAGCGTCGCTGGCAGTGGCGCCCTCAGAGTTCAAACCCCGGGCAGCCCGCAGTGCCTGGCGTGACCCTGCCGACAACCCCAACACCACAAGCCCCTTATGGCGAGCACCACAAGGGGTGCCAGCCCTCTTAATCACCACACCCAAGACATGCAGCACCCCAACTAAAGGAGTGCGGACCCCAGCAAGAGCACGTTCCGCGTGCAGCCCTGGCTGGGATGCGACACCACCCGGCAGGCAAGTGCAAATCCCCACGGCAGCACCAGCACGTGGATCCGAGGCCCAGGGGACTCAGGACACCCCTAGGCAGGGGGCCCGGCTCCTCCCTGAAAAGGTAGTCTCCTGCATGGCCACAGGGGACCCCGCCCAGACCTCAGCGCTGTGAGCAACACCAGGTACACCCCCCACAGAGTCTGTAACAGGGGCTGGAGAGCTCAGGAACTAGAGGGGGTCCCCCAAGAACCACCAGCTCCAGCACATAACTATCCGGCCAGGTTGGCTCAGCACTGCCAAGGGTGACCCCCAGAACCTCCTGAGCACCTCTCAGGAGAATCTCCCCATGACCCACTGTCACTGTCATCCCGTTGCTCATCGATTTGTTCGAGCGCGCACCAGTAACATCTCTCATTGAGAGACTTATTGTAAAGTACCCATTTTTCAGTGACATTAAAAAATAAATAAATAAATAAAAACTTGCAAAACTGGGACCCAAGCGATAGTCCAGTGGGTAGGGCACTTGCCCTGCATGCACAGACCTGGGTTTGATCCCCGCCATCCATATGGTCCTCTGAGCCCTGCCACGGGTGATCCCTGAGCACAGAGCCAGGAGTAACCCCTGAGCGTTGCCAGGTGGAACCCCCAAAACAGTAACAACAAATCTACAAAGTGGGACAGAGCAATAGTACAGCAGGTAGGGCATCTGCCTCGCACACACCGACCTGGGTTCGATCGCCGGCATCCCATGTGGTCCCCTGAGCACCACCAGGAATCATTCCTGAGTGCAGAGCCAGGAGTAACACCTGAGCAACACCAGATGTGACCTAAAAGCCAAAATCTACCCCTTCAAAGAGAAAAAAAAAACAAAAAACCCTGCAGTTTGGGGCCGTAAAGGTAATGCAGTGGGCAGGGCACTTGCCTTGCATGTGGCTGAATGAGATTCAATCCCCGGCACCCCAAAAGGTCCCCAGACCCCACCAGGAGGGATCCCTGGGCAGGGAGCCAAGAGTAAGCCCTGAACACTGCCAGATGACGGATCCAGACGACCTTTGCCCTTTTTTGTTTTGGGGGCCCACCAGGGGTCACCCCTGGCAGTGCTCAGATGCGGTCAGTGCTGAGGACATCACTTGGGCACGCCGCTCTCAAGGCAAGAGCCTCGACCCTTCATAACCCCGGAACCATCTCTGGCTCCCAAGGGAATCTTCTTCTCCCCCCATCCCATCTCCACCCCCACTGGCAGCCCAAGGGGCAGAGCAGACCCCAGCCCTAACAGTCACGAGGACGCTCTCCACCCAGTGCACACCCCAAGGCCGCTAAGCCCTGGTGACAAGGACGGAGTGGCACCAACTCCACCCAGTGAGATCCCCCCGCTGAGCACGGCTACTTCCTGCTCCAGGTCACTCCCTGCCGAGTCTGGGGTCTCAGCTCCCCTGGCCCTGCCCCACGCCCTTGCTCCTGCTCCAGCCCTGAGAGGACGTCCTATTTCTCCAAGAGAACTTGCTACATGGGGTTGTATTTCAGAGGAAGCTGGGGTGGGGGCCAGGCAGTCCCCTGGCTCCATGACTGAATCCCGGGGCGGGCCGGCGGCTTCTCCTCTCCTGACACCGAGTTCTGTGCTCATCCTTGGCATCCAATCATATGAGACTGTTTCATGAACAGGGATTTTTTTTTTTTTATTCTGCAGGGATGGTCCCAACCCAGCAGTGCTCAGGGCTGCCTCTTGGCTCGGCACTCGGGGATCGCTCCTGAGGGACTGGGGTACCCTATGGGATGCTGGGACTGAACCGGGTCAGCCACATGGAAGGCAAAGACTCTGCCCACAGTGCATTCGGGGGAGGGAGGACCACACCCTGTGATGCTCAGGGCTCACTCCTGCTCTGAATTCAGGGATCACTCCACCTGGGTATTGTGGGGTCCAGCGACATGTGTGCACACACATGCAGGCATGTGGGTACATACACACAGCAGCTTCTTCCTCGCCCCACCCCCCCAAATCCGAGACAGGACTCAGGGGACCAACAGGGCATGGGGGGGATCAAGCCCAGGCTGGTTGCATGCAAGGCCACGCCCTGCCACTGTACCCCTCCCCTCTGTGATATCTGTTACCGTGTCCCGGGCTGCACACTGGCAGGTGCACTTGGGCCGCCGAGGGTGAGTCTCTCCCCTCTGCAGGCGCTTGACCCAGCCATGCAGCCCGCCCACGTGCTGGTATTTTTAACTGAAGTCTAAGCCTGTGCATTATCTCCCGCGCGCTTTGGCACTCTGTCTCCAGGCCTTCGACCACATCCGGCCATCAGCCCCCGAAGATGGACCTGCAGCTGGGTCTGGAGAAGAAGCAGCAGGTGAATTTTATTTTTGACCAGCTCGGCAGAGCTGTCCTGAGCGGGGATCAAGGGCTGGGCCCACACCCCGCCTTCCACCACCACCCCATCTGGGTATGTCAGGGTCCCATGGCATGTGTGCACACACATGCACGCATGCGGGCACATGCACACTCTGTGACCCCCTTCTTCCTCCCCCCAAACCCCAGAAGTCAGCAGAGAGACTTGTGTCACACTTGGCACCGCTCGAGCTCCGTGCTGGGGGGCCATCAGTGAAGTGCTAGGGAAGACACCGGGGTCGGCCACGCGCAAGGCAGCATCTCCACTGTGCTCTCTCTCTGGCACCTGATGGTGTTGAAGGAACAAACAGCTAGGCTCTATTTTTCCTTGCAAGTGCTCTGATTACCTCCTCTAGGCAGGTCGCCTGGGGAATGTGAGGCAATTCTTTGCGCTGTGGGGCGTGGAAGGCACTGGCACTCGCCTGGGTGGCAGGGGACACACAAAGAAGCCTGCCAGGCTGGCTGCGGGCTGGGGGCCAGGACACTGGCCCAGAGTCTCCATGCCCCTCCCAGCCACACCAACAGCTGCTTCCAGAAACCAGCCCTTCTTGCCACAATGGGGTGCTCATGACCTTGGACTTCAGGGTGGGGCACACAGGCAAGAAGCCCCTGAGGAAGGGGCTGGGCAGTCCCAGTAGCCTGGAGAGGACTGGGAGGGGGCGGGGATTCTTCTATACAGATGGGGTCTCCTGGGGGCTGGAGTGATAGCACAGTGGGTAGGGCGTTTGCCTTGCACCTGGCTGACCCAGGTTCGATCCCCAGCATCCCATATGGTCCTCTGAGCACCACCAGGAGTAATTCCTGAGTGCATGAGCCAGGAGTAACCCCTGAGCATAGCTGGGTGTGACCCCCCAAAAAAAGTGGATGGGGTCTCCTATCAGCACTAGGGAAATAGTGCAAGGGTCACGGCACTTGCCCTGAACGCAGCTGGACTGGGTTCAATTCCCGACACTGCCCAAGGTTCCCCAACTCCCCCCGGGGGTAGCCCCCAAAACTTCCCTCAGCCACCTCTGCCTCCTTGTGACTGGGGCTGCATGAAGAGGCACAGCACCTCCTTGTGGGGCGCTCAAGTCCCTACGTGGCCTGAGGACCCCAAGGGCGGTAGGGGGCTTGGGAGGGGGGCTGCCTCCTTAGCGTCTGACCTTTACTCTTGGCCTGAACTTGACCTAAAATCTCCTCTCACTGCTTAAAACACGAATTTCTCATCAGGCGAAATTAACTTTAGTTTTTCCACATAATCTCATAACTGCATTAGGAATCATTTGCGTCCCAAAATGAGTCACAACCCCCGTCCCCCCAAAGTCAGCTGTTTAGAAAAAACTTTCAGCTAAATTTAGCAAAGTAAGTATTTCAATCTCCAAATCAATAACAACAGATGAAGAAAACGCTAGCGGATGTTATTTTTAAAAGCACCCCAAAGCTTGCAACTCACAGACAGATGCCTGAAAATCTGGGGGAGAACCTGCTTTGGGGGCGACTGTTGTAAAACAGAAAACACACACAAATAGCAGCAGAAGAAACGGCCCCTCAGGGCGGCTGACGCAGGGAAGAAGCAAGCGCCAAAGACATGACAAAGACCTGAAGTTTATTTCATGCCTGCTCGGGGGGCGCTTGAAGTCGGGGGTCTGGGAGGCACCAAGGTCTGGCTTCACTTAGGCCTGGAACTGGCTGTCCCATTGCAGGGGTGCCTGCTCCAGACCTCCAAAGTCAGGCAGAGGGCGGAGGGGAGAGAGAGGGGCCCAGCAGACAATGTCGGGGAGCCACAGATGGTAAAAACAGCTGGAGAGACAGTGGGAGACTGAGGGACAGGAAGGAGAGCAGAGACCACAGAGGAGACGCACGAACACTGACAGAAAGAGGGAAGCCGGCAGGGCAGAGCAAGCAAGGGACAAGGAGGGGCCGGAGCACAGGGACACCTGGGGCACCCTGCACCCTGCCACTTTCTCCCACACCCCTGCATCCCTGCCACTTTCTCCTGCATCCCTGCCACTTTCTTCTGCACCCTGCATCCCTATCGTTTTCTTCTGCACCCCTGCTTTCTCCTGCACCCCTGCCACTTTCTCCTGCACCCCTGCATCCCTGCCGCTTTCTCCTGCACCCCTGCCACTTTCCCCTGCACCCCTGCCACTTTCTCCTGCACCCCTGCCACTTTCTCCTGCACCCCTATCACTTTCTTCTGCACCTCTGCTGCTTTCTCCTGCACCCCTGCCGCTTTCTCCTGCTACTCTTCTTTTTCCTATTTGTTTTTGGGTCTCATCCAGCAGTGCTCAGGGCTCAGAAATTACTCCTGGCGGGTTCAGGGACCAGAGGGGATGCTGGGGATGGAACCTGGGCTGGCCTCGGAAAAGGCAAATGCCCCGCCTGCTGTACTATCACTCTGAAGGGGACTGTACGGGGGACCCTTCGCTGTTCCTCTCAGAACACCACCGGGAAGCTCAGCCCTGAGCCTCTAACAGGGAGATTCCTCACCCCCTCTCCTCCCTCAAGCTCCTCTCCCCTGCAGTCACTGGCACCTGGGCCCACGGGCTGCCCCTGTGTCCCACTAGCCAGGGAAGGGTAACAGCTGGCCCAAGGCAGGAAGTCTGGCACAAGTACCAGCCTCTGAGCATTTATAACGGAAAACCCTCAAATTAGAGACTCCTGGTAAATAATTCACCAGGAAAAGTACAGTACCTTCCTCAGGCTCATCCATTATTCACCAAGATAAATGTACCCTACTGTTATGCTTCCTGGCATCTGAAAAAAAAGGGGGTGGCTGAGCCACTTAGCCAGGGGCAAGGAGACAGGAGGGCAATTTCCACCCAACTTTTCCAGAACCCCTGGCCCAGCAGTGTGGCTCCCAGTCTCTGCATCTCACCCAAGGGCAAACCATCCACGTCCTCGGAGAGGCCAGGCTGGGCCCAAACCCAGAGAGCTGTGCGGCAGGCCGCAGCTATCAAACAGCAAGGAGCGAGCTTGTCTTGCACGTAGCTGACCTAGGTTCGATCCCCGGTGTGCCATCTGGTCCGTCAAGCACCACCAGGAGTCATTCCTGGGTGCAGATCCAGGAGCAACCCCCGAGGATCACTGGGTGTGACCCAAACACCACCGCCCCAGTTCTCTTCTGGAGGGGCAGAGATGGCTCGATGGGGAGAGTGCAGGCTTTGCAGTCAGGAGGCCGGGGGCCACCTCCAGCACCATCTGGCCCCCAAGCCCTGCTGGGAGTGACTCCCAGGCGCAGGCCGAGGAATAATCACTGAGCACCGCTGGGTACGGCCCAAAACAAAAACCAAAGCCCCACAGTAATAATTCTCTTCTGGAAAGTGGTTAGTAATGCTGTACCAATATCCTAAAATATTCATGGCCCTTCCTCCGTGGAAAGAGCCTCATCCCAGGCCCAGGGCAGGAAATGTGCAAGATGAGCTCAGAACATCTTATCACACCAGGAAATGAGCAAATACACGGAGGGACAAAACACAAGGCTGAGGGGAGCTGCAAGGTAGAACCACCTCAGCACTCTGAGGAGCTACGTGCGGGGCGAGGAAGGCAGCTCAGCCGGCAGGGCACTTGCTCTGCATGCAGGACGCCCATGTTTCATCCTCACGGGCCCCTGAGTACCGCTGGGAACAACCTCTGGGCACAGGGCCTGCAGTGAAGCCTA
The DNA here is from genome assembly GCF_027595985.1 of Sorex araneus. NCBI lineage: Eukaryota > Metazoa > Chordata > Mammalia > Eulipotyphla > Soricidae > Sorex > Sorex araneus. Next base: position 77,312,709 of record NC_073305.1, on the reverse strand, counting down.
AAATGAAACTCTTTAAAAAGAAAGGTGGTGCGTCAGAGAGATAGTACAGAGGTGGGGCTGGAGCAATGGCACAGCAGGGAGGGCGTTTGCCTTGCACGCAGCCACCTGGGTTCGATTCCCAGCATCCCATATGGTCCCCTGAGCACCGCCAGGAGTAATTTCTGAGTGCAGAGCCAGGAGTAACCCCTGTGCATCGCCGGGTGTGACCCAAAAAGAAAAAAGAAAAAAAAAAGAGATAGTACAGGGGTAAGGTACTTGCCTTGCACCCAGTGGGCCCAGCCTGAATCCCTGGCACTATAAACAATCCCTCAAGTCAGCCAGGGGTGATCCCTAGGCACAGAATCGGGACTAACCTGAGCATAATAGGTATGGGTCAAAAATCAAAAGAAAGGGGGGGCAAACCCCAAGAACCACACAGAAATAAATACAGCAAGTTCCAAACCTATGAGATTGAGGCCCTGGGTTCCCCCCTGTACTGTCAAAAATAAAGTAATGAAGGGGGCCGGAGCAATAGCACAGCGGGTAGGGCGTTTGCCTTGCACGCGGCCGACCCGGGTTCGATCCCCGGCATCCCATATGGTCCCCCAAGCACCGCCAGGAGTGATTCCTGAGTGCAAAGCCAGGAGTAACTCCTGAGCAGCGCTGGGTGTGACCCAAAAAGCAAAAAAAAAAAATAATAAAAAATAAAAAAATTAATTTAAAAATAAATAAATAAATAAAGTAATGAAGGGGCCAGATGGGGGCTGGAGTGATAGCACAGCAGGTAGGACGTTTGCCTTGCACGCAGCCAACCTGGGTTCAATTCCCAGCGTCCCATATAGTCCCCCGAGCACTGCCAGGAGTGATTCCTGAGTGCAGAGCCAGGAATAATCCCTGAGCATCACCAGGTGTGGCGCCCCCAAACATTAAATTAAAAAATAATAATAACAGAAAAATGATGGGGCTGAAGTGATAGTGCAGAGGATAAGGCAAACGCATTGTATATTGCCAATCTGGACTCAATTCCAGCTTCCCACATGGTCCCCTGAGACCCACCAGGAGTGACTCCTGGGTACAGAGCCAGGAGTAACCCCCAAGCATTGTCAGGTGTGTGGTCCAAAACCAAAAAAGAAGTATTTGTTCCTCATAACGATTTATTCTGGTGGTGGCAGAGGGCCTGCTGCGTCACGGCCAGCTGTGCTCAGGGCTTACTCTGGGCCGGACTTGAGACTGTACATGGTGTCAGGGACTAACTCTGGTGTGGCTGGGTACCTGCTGCGCCATCTCTCCAGCCCCGTAAGAATGCACACGATAACTAAAACAGGAACAAGCCTTCCTGGTCACCTTTTGCTGTTACTGTTGCTTTCGTGTTGGGGCTACACCTGCTGGCACTCAGGTTACTCCCGGTATGGGCCAAAGAGTCACCCCTGGTGGGGCTTGGGGAACAGGGCAGGATGCTAGGGGTCAAACCCAGGCCAGCAGCATGCAAGGCGAGCGCCCACCCTACCCACTATGCTCTCTCACTCGCTCTCCCTCCAGTGCCCTCTGGCCGTCTTCGAAGGCCACCAGAAAGATCAACCTGGGAGAGAATTCCAGCATTCATTCTCCCCGTAAGCACAGCTCTGCCATAGGGCGACCGTTTCACGGGCAGGTCCGCCTGTCAGATGGCTCCGGCTAATAAAAAGAAAGCCCCCATTTTACAGCCACTAATGAAATCCTGGGGCTCGCTGCTGGGTCCAGAGACAACCAGATGTGCGGCCTTCCAAGGGAAGTCAATAGGGGAAAGTAGTGGGGGGGGGGGGGCCAAAATCACAGAGGCTGAACCACGGAGGCTGGATCGAAGGCTCCTTACTCAGAAGCTCCACACGCCAGCATGGGCTTGTCCCACTGGCGGCTCACATCTGAATATGCAAATAAACGGGAATCCCAAGTGCCAGTGTCACAGGTTAACATGCTTTCCGGAACAAATCTGGACAATTAAGAAGTGAAACAATGACATGCTGTCACCTGTGTGCTGACTGGACTCTGTCTGATTCGCTCAGCCAGCTGCAAAGACCTAGTTCCACCGGGCGGGGCCAGGGCTCCAAAGCACAGAGAGAGCACTTGTCTGGCACGCCTAAGGCCCCAGGTTCGACCCCAAGCCCTTCCAATCTGAGTACCGGCTCAGGACCACCCTTCAGCACCACTGGGGTACCTCTTATCATTCTGAGGATATATAAAATGGAAGCTATGGGGCTGCTGAGCTAGTCCGGCAGGAGGGGCATTTGCCTTGCACACGGCCTTCCCAGGCCCAGAGCCAGGAGTTAAGTCCTGAGCACCGCTGGGTGTGACCCCGCAAGTGGAACCTAATACTGCCTCACTTTCATGTGCTTGTAGCCTGCCTGGGCCGTTGGTTTGCAGCTCCCCGGGTGCCAGGGCAGGTCTTGCGCCAAGGCGGGCAGCAGCCACACCCCGAGGTGCTTGGGAAACCCAGGCTGAGCTGGGGCGGGTGAATGGAGGCCGGGACTGCCCCAAGTGGGACCCAGTGAACAGCAGGGCCCTATATGGGATCCCGGCAAGCAATTACATTAATTATCATTATTAATTCAACAAACATTTATTTAGAACCTTCCATGTGCCAAGTAGCTATCAAGAGGGGAAGGACAGGGGGAGAAAAACACCCAATTACGGCCTTTCAAGTATCTCCCTTTGGTGGGGGAGTGAGAGAGTAAACATGTAATTACAATAATAGCTAACACTTACTGACCGCTGGGGGAGGGGTGGCCACACAGGGTTCCAGGAGCCTGAAACCCCATTAGCTTGTTAATGCCTACAACTGCCCAGAAGGCTGGGGCTGGGAGCCCCAAGACACAGAAGGGGATGAAGAAGCACAGAGAGCTCAAGGCCTTCCATCAAGGTCACACAGCCAGGTCTCGAGAGATGCAGGCTGGCAGAAACAGGAGAGAGCACATTCTCGTAAGGTTACAAAAGAAGAATCCTTGAAGAAGGGTTTGGGGGGTGGTTGGGTCATACGGAGGTGCCCAGACTACTCCTGGCTCAGGGCTCACCTCGAGCGACACAGTGACAAAGTAGTTCATGACTAGGTTTCAGTCATATAGCGTTCCAACACCCATCCCTCCACCAGCGCACATTTCCCACCACCCGTCTTCCCAGTTTCCCTCCAGCACCCCAAGCCTGTGCAGTGATCACTCTTAGCAGCTGCTCCAAATCTGCGGGAAGGGGCTGGAGCGACAGCACAGCGGGTAGGGCGTTTGCCTTGCACGCAGCCAACCCGGGTTCGATTCCCAGCACCCCATATGGTCCCCTGAGCACCACCAGGGTTAATTCCTCAGTGCAGAGCCAGGAGTAACCCCTGTGTATCGCCGGGTGTGAACCCCCCCAAAAGAAGCAAATAAATAAATAAATAAAGGTTATGCCTTTATTAAAAGAATGTAGCTACTGGGCCAGAGTGATCATAGAGCAGGGAAGACATTGCCTTACAAGCGGCTGACCCGGGTTTGATTCCCAGCATCCCATATGATCTCCTGAGCAGGATTAATTCCTAAGCATTACCTAGTGTGATCCAAAAATCAAAAAGAAAAAAGAAAAAGAAAAATGTAGCTCCTGGGATGGAGAGATAGTATGGCGCAGTGGGTAGGGCACTTGCCTCGTACATAGCCAAGCCAGGTTCAGCACCAATATGGTCTGCCAAACTGTGCCAGGAGTGATTCTCTGACCATGAGAGCCCCGAGCACCACTGGGTATGGCCCAAATGCCGCACCCCCCAAAAAAACAATTATACACTAAAAGAATGTAGCTCTTGTCTTCCTGTGTTTAGCTGATCCAAATCCTGGCAGCTCCTGGCAACTACTGACCCTCTGACTGACTGGGGGGCCTGGGTCACACCCTGTAAGAGTTCAGAGCTTACTCCTGGCTCTGTGCTCAGGAGGGATCACTCCTGGAATAGAGACCGAATACGGTGCCAGGGAATGAACAAGGGTCGGTTGTGTGGAAGTGTCAAACCCAATGTGCTCTCTCCAGAGTCAGCCTTGCTTACGCTTGATGGTTCTCCTCTAATTCCTGTATAGCCAGTCAGCTCCAGGCTGTGAGACACAAGTCACTGACTCCCAGAACGCCCACCGAGGGCCAGCAGTGTCCTCTGACAACACTGATGAGGACTCCAAGTTCTTATTCTCAATGATTACTTCCCTTTAAAAAAAAAATGTGTTTGCACACGATTTGAGTTCCGAAACAAAAAGTGAATTTCAGATTTGGATACAGCTGGCAGAGAGCATGGAGGGGGTACTCGGCTGGCCTTGCGTGTGGCTGGCCCCACTTCCCCAAGCACCACATACAGCCCCCTCAACTGTGGAGTCAGACTGAGTCCTGAGCCCTGATGGAGGCCACCTGTAACAAACAGAAACACATTTGATCTGGATTGTTTGGGGGGGAAGGGCGTAGTGCTCAGGAAGGACTTACTCCTTGATATGTGCTGAGGAATTACTCCAGCACGTGTGTGTGTGTGTGTGTGTGTGTGTGTGTGTGTGTGAACCCAGGCCTCACACAGGGAAGGCGAGGGTAGATGTAGCTGTTTGTTTGGTTTTTTTTTGCTTTTTGGATCACACCTGGCGATGCACAGGGGTTACTCCTGGCTCTGCACTCAGGAATCACTCCTGGCGGTGCTCGGGGACCCTATGGGATGCTGGGAATCAAACCCAGGTCAGCCGCCTGCAAGGCAAACGCCCTCCCCGCTGTTCTATCGCTCCAGCCCCAGATGTAGCTGCTTTTCAGGAATAAAGCAGGTTTGCTGCCTAGCATCTGAGTTGTGCACATTCCATGTTTTCCTCCTGCTTTGGAATTGATTTAAATACCATCCTGTTGCATCTATTTGAGAGGCTTCTTCCGAGGGAACCTACTCTATCGCTCCGAGTCCCAGAAAGATCCACAAAGGAGCTGTGTGGTCCAGATGTGAATGGGGAGGGGGACAGAAGGCCCCCTCCTCAGAGGCCTCATCCCGGGCACCATGCCCCATCCATCAGGCTGCCTGGGGACTCAAGGCGTACTGGGAAGCACCTTTATTCTCAGGGTTGGGGCACAGCAGGCAGTGTTGTGGGGGCCCTACCTACCATGCTGGCTCCACCCACACCCCCCCCAGCCCAGGGGAGGGTATTTTAGGAGTCACTGTGCCTCACTGTCCAGTAGAGGGTGACATGGGTGTCCCTTTGTGTCCCTTTCCCTCCCTGTCCCCCACGGGACAGGCAAAGGAGACACACTTTACACAGACACCCCAACGCCTTTCCCTCCAGCTCCCCGGTCTGGCTGCCTCAGAACAGGCCACACGGGGGCTCCCCACCTGCCCTCCTGGACTTCATGCTGGCCTTCAACTCAGAGGGGAGAGGAGCAAGGACAGGCCAGCCACAGGGCAGTTTCCATTACACTGCTTAACGCCTTAAAGGCTTTTTATTGATTTTGTGAATGAGATAAATGTTCCCATTGTATTTTCTAAAAGGTTATTGCTGATAAGTAGGTGGGGGTGAGGGTTCTATATATTTTTTTTTAACCAAATGACTCAATTCTCTCATTGATTCAAGTGGTTTTCCGATACCAAAGACTGACTTGGCTTTTTTCTTTTAAAGGTGCCATGTCCCATTCTGGGGGTTACTAACCACATGCCCCACCAGCTGAGCCATCTCCCAGCCCTCAAACTTTAGCTTTCTTGGGGCTGGAGTGATAGCACAGCAGGTAGGGCGTTTGCCTTGCACGCAGCCGACCCGGGTTCAATTCCCAGCATCCCATATGGTCCCCTGGGCAACGCCAGGAGTAATTCCTAAGTGCATGAGCCAGGAATAACCCCTGTGCAATGCTGGTTGTGACCCAAAAAGCAAAAAAATAAAATAAAACCTTTAGCTTCCTTACATACTATTTCAGCCACAATACCCAGAATAAGAAATTGTTATATTAAAAACATCAAAATTTAATATGGAAACACTAGTCATCCCGTTGCTCATCAATTTGTTCGAGCGGGCACCAGTAACGTCTCTCATTGAGAGACTTATCGTTACTGTTTTTGGCATATCCAATACGCACGGGTAGCTTGCCAGGCTCTGCAGCGTGGGCTTGATACTCTTGGTAGCTTGCCGGGCTCTCCGAGAGGGGCGGAGGAATCGAACTCGGGTCGGCCGCGTGAAAGGCGAAAGCCCAACCGCTGTGCTATCGCTCCAAGAATTGAAATTGGAAAGGTATATAAACTTCACAATGACATTATCTTTGGTTGTTTCTTGTGTGTGTGTGTGTGTGTGAGTTCTGTTTGGGGGCTCCACCTGGCCATGCTCAGGGCTTACTCTTGGTGGTGGTCAGGGGGCTACACGGGGGGCTGGGGATTGAATCCAGGTCGGTCACATTCAAGACAAAAGTTCTAACTGTTGTGTCATCTTCCCAGGTCTGTAATGATTTATTCTGTGAGGGGGAAGGTCACCCCCAGCCATGGGTAGGGGTTACTCCCAGCTTAGTGCTCAGAGACATGCCGTGTCAGGGTTGGAAGCAGTCCTGCGTGCAGTCTGTGATCAGCTCACTAATCGATCCCTCTTCTGTCCCAAACACTGGGCTACTATGATTTCATTAGTGAGAACACCATTAGTTTTGTTGTTATTTGGGCCACACTGGCTGTGAACAGGGATGGAACCCGGGGTCCACAGGTAGTGCCATGGATGAAACCTGGGATAGCTGCATGTAAATTGCCTGATTAATCAATTGCTCTATCTCCCTGACCCTGACCGTTTCAATTTTTCAAGTACAATATTGGTTATGTCCTGAAACTTTAAAACCAGGAATGAATGCTAATTTGCAACTATCCTGTTGCATCTGTTGAGATAACTGTGCGAGAGTTCTCACTTACTTTGATGAACCATGAGAGATTACACCATCCCACGCATAGTAGGGAAATAAATTCCTTGACAGTTTAAGGAACTAAAGGACACCACCCCACACATATTAGGAAAATAAATTCCTTGACAGTTTAAGGAACTAACGGTGTTCCTCTAACATGGCATTCAATTTAATATGCCAGTGTTTGCTACTAGACTTCTAAGTACTGTGTTTTTCTTCCACACTATAGGAGAAAAAGGTCACACCAACTTTGTGGAATGCATTGGGTGACAATCCGTGCGATCCTTGGCTCTATGGCAATCTATAGAGCACTGTAGGACTCTAAACTTCCTTGATACTCTAGAAATGTCCCCTCTAGGCACTTGCTAACACAAGTTTGGATTTCCTTCTTTGTTTTAGAATTTAAAAAACTATCCTTTCTTTTTGTTTGTTTAAGGCCACACCCAGTGGTGCTCGGATTGAAACCCAGGGCCTTCCACACAGAAGTCAAACACTCTTCTTTTGAGCCACATTCCCTGCCCCTTTCCATTGGGTTTTGGTGTGGGCGTCAACACCCAACAGTATTCAAGCTTCCGCCTGGCTTTGAGCTCAGGGGTGAGTCCTAGCAGGCTTAGAGGTCTGTATGGGGTCCCAGGGAGCAAACCTGGGGTGGCCACATGCAAGGCAAGGACGCTAACCATTGTACTATCCCTCCAGTCCTACAGTGTGCTTTATCTCCTTCCATCATCTCTTAGGATCTGCTAAGAGATACTCCTAAACATCTCACTAGAAATAAATAGCCTTGATTAACTGGGGGGAGGGGTTATCTGGCGGGGGCACGGATGACTGTGCTCAGGTATCACTCCTGGTGGTGCTCATGGGACGTGGGAGAGCTGGGGACCAAGCCAGGGACAGCTTGCATGCAGAGCAAGCACTTTACCCCGGGCACTATCTCCCCAGCCCACATTTCGTTTTGTTTGGGTGGGGGCATGCCCAACTGTGCTCAGAGACCACTCCTGCAGGTGCTCAGGGGACTGGATGTGGAACCACAGACGGATCAGGGGTCGCCTGCACCCCAGGGGAGAGCATGAACCCTCCAGTACTGTCGCTCCAGCCCCCATCGCATTTTTAAACTCTTGAGCCCAGAGCTGGAGCAATAATACAGCGGGGAGGGCGCTTGCCTCTCACACGGCCAACCTGAGTTCAATCCCCAGCATCCCCTAGGGCCCCCTGAGGCCCCCAGGAGTGATCCCCGAGTGTAGAGTCAGCACTAAGCCCTGAGCATCGCCAGATGTGGCCCCCAAAGCCAAAAGCAGTAAAAATAAAATCTTGAATTCATTTTCCACTTCTCACAGTCTTAGGAGGAGGGTCACCTTGTCCCTCTCAACCTGCTTGTGCCTTCACGGCCCGGCACGCCACGGCACTGGTCAGATCATCCACAGTGCCATGTCAGCCCCTGAAGGATGGATGGAGCTCGAATTCTGCACTTCTACTTCCTCCTATTTGTTACTTTGCCCTTTTCTTCCTGCTCACTGAGGCTGCCTTTCACCTCCGCCTGCTGAGTCTCAGCTGAGCCTTTTATCTTGGGTTTCATAAAGTCCATGTTTTCTTGACATCGGTGGGGCCGGGTGGAAGGACGCTGCCTTTTAAAATAACTTCTTTATCTGCCAGTATGCAATGGGAGAAATAACAGGACCCGAACTAAAGCAAAGACAATGGGACCGACTGAGGGGGAAAGCAGACACAGCAATTAAGGAGATGACACCAGGAGCTGGAGTGATAGCACAGAGTTTGCCTTGCACGGGCCGGGGTTCAAATCCCAGCATCCCATAGGGTCCCCTAAGCACCGCCAGGGGTGATTCCTGAGTGCATGAGCCAGGAGTGACCCCTGTGCATTGCTGGGTGTGACCCAAAAGGCAAAAAAAAAAAAAATTACACCTTCGGGAGAAGAGGGGTGGGGAGGAGAGGTAGGGGCATCAAGCAGCTGGGAAGGAGTCCTAGGCACACAGTGAGGCATGGGAGGGTCTCCACAGCCCACCTGCCACAATAGGGACAACTCCAGGACAAACTCCACTCTGCCAGGCCCTCACACTGCCCTGTGAGGTGGGCGTCACAATCGACACTGCAAGGGTGAGGAAACAAGAGTTGGGAGATGTGGGCCAGACAGTCAGTACAGAGGATCAGGTGTTTGCCTTGCACACGGCTGACCTGGGTTTCAGCACCCCATATGGCTTGCTGAGTACCCCCCGCTCGGGGAGGGAGTCCCTGAGTATAGAGCCCGGAGAAGTCCTCCTGACCCGGAGGTTACATGTGGCCCCAAAAAGAAAAACCAGAGAGTTTGGAGAAGCAATACCACTTCTAGGACTCAGATTCTGGTCATGGGAATCCGAGAGCTGCATGAACGAGGTCCGAGCACGAAGGAAGCCAGGGCCCGTGCAGCAGGCAGGCAGGCCGGAAGCTGACCCACACAGCCACATGCGTGATCACGCACACAGACAAAGGTTAAACGAAATGAAAGCAGCGTAAGCACCATCGGAGAACACGCACGCAGTGGGCAGTCACCGGGAATAAGGCCTTGGACGGGCTCCGGGCTGATGTGCTCCCCGGGACCTGAACTACCCTGGCTCGCCCTGGCTGCTCTGGCTCAGGTGACTGAATGGGATGTCAGGGATCACACCTGGCTGGCCACGAGCAAGGCCAACACCCTCCTGGCTGTACTGTTGCTCCAGCCCCAGCCTGGCATCACTACCAAAGGGTCCAGTTTGGCTGATCCGCCTGACAGTGCCCCTGTGAGGGCCGCTTCTTGTTTCCCACCCAGTGGTGCAACACGGATGAAGGTACTGCAAGTTATAAACCTCTCTCCAGAAACCTAACACAAAAGGAACACAGCACTCTACCCAGGGCTGGAACGCCCTATGCCTGGGATACAGGATTCCACTTCTGGTACTTATTTTACAGATGTACAAACTCCAGGGAACGGGGGCAGGGGAGACAGCACAGTAGGTCAGGCACTTGCCACATGTAAGGCCAACCCAGGTTCAATCCCCGGAACTGCAAATGGTCTCCTGAGCACTGCCAGGAGGGATCCCTGAATATCACTGAGTGTGGCCCCCCCCAAAAAAAAAAATCAGAACAAGGAAAAAAGGGAGGGAGGGAGAGGGGAAGGAAGGAAGGAAGGAAGGAAGGAAGAAAGAAAGAAAGAAAGAAAGAAAGAAAGAAAGAAAGAAAGAAAGAAAGAAAGAAAGAAAGAAAGAAAGAAAGAAAGAAAGAAAGAAAAGAAGACGAATATTAAAAATTAAAAATAAATAGATGAACAAGTCCCTAGCAACAGTCCACGGATAAGGAATGAGTAAAATTGTCACCTCCCCCACCAAAAACAGGAAGAGTGTGAATGTAGAGCGCGCTGGCTTCAGGCACACCTTCCCCTTAAATAGGTAGGCACTTTACTTTCTTGGAAGCCCGGCGCACCCTCTTGGACCCCTAACTCAGAGGTCCCCGGGGAGGAAGAGCCATGAGCAGGCGAGCAGGAGGCGGCTAAATAATGAATTGTAAGTGCGTGTTTTCTTTGGCCAGGGCAGTCTGGCCCAGCTCTGGGGGCTGCTGGGCAAACATTTTTCATATTTTAGTAGTTGGCCTCTGCCCAAGGCAGTCAGAAGTTAAGTAAGCTTTGAATGAGCTGCCATCCTCTTTGGGGGCCCCCAGAATTCTTAATGAGGGTCGAGGGCAGGGCCTCCAGCAAACCCAGTCCAGTTGCTTTAAATATCACTCACCCTTCACTACTTTTAATGAATGCAAATGATTCAACAACAAAACACCTCCGCCTACAGTAAAATCCATCTCAGGGTGCACCAAGCAGTGCCCAGCTCTGGAGATGGGGGGTGGGCGGCGGCCTCCACACAAGGCAGGGTGCCCAGGCGAGCCCAGGCAGACCCCTGCACACCAGGGCAGGGGGCAGGAAGGCGGCAGTGTGTGGGAGACCAAGCCCCTGCCCACCCACCCTGGCCACCAGATGCAGACCTCACAACCCCACCTCTTTATGACCCAGGCAAGTGTGAGGGGGTGGAGGAGAACAAAAGGTATTTCTTTGATGTTCTGAAAGGGGCTGCTTCCCAGGCCCCTCAAAGGCCAGTACTGGTAACCTACTTCCTGCACTCAAGGGCCCTTCACCCCCCACCAGGGCCCCCTCTTTCCTCTTTTACCTGAGGAACCTGAAAAGCTCCCTTGGATCCCACCCAGCCCTCCTTGCCCCAACCTCAGGGAAGCAACAAAAACAGAAACTGTAAATAACCCAATTTACACCCAGTTTTCAGAGTACTCTTTGGCAGCGAAAACTGAGAGCAATTTGTCAGGCTGCTAAGAGCAACTTTTAACTCGTTTGCTTCCAACCTGGGGCTCCGGGGAAGTTTGTGGGCCCTCTGGCTTGATGGAGGCCTCTCCCCAGGGTAACTCAGCTGCCACAGGAGTCTGCCTCCCCCCCCACCCAAGCCAGCTGCTGGCAGAAGACCCCGGGTCCCTGTAAGTCTTGTCCAGGGAAAGGTGTTCCTGGGGTGGCTCACTCGGGCCGAAGCTCAGGGCGAAGCAGGCTCCCAGCTCTCCCCAAGCCTGACTTGAAAAGGGCTTCAGAGGATTTGTTGACTGGGTTTGAAAAGAACCACAAGCCTTTCAACCCTCGCCACATGGTGAACATGGAAGAAAGCCTTTCCCAGAAGAAAATTTCACATTGGGTTTTTAGAAAGCCTCCCAAACCTAGTTGGAGACCATCAAAAACGCCCTCCTCGGAGGAGTTCAAAGCTTCCAGGGAAAGCGCACCAAGACTTTCTTCACACCGAATGCCAGGCTTCTGGATGGTTCCAGGCGCATCAGCCACAAAACTGTCTCTTGCTTCAAGAATGCTCCCGGGGGGGGGGGGGGGCGAGGCCCAAGTCAGAGGCAGAGAACAGCCCGTGGTTGCCAGACTTGCGGGCTGGGCCCGGGAAACAGGCAAAGGTTTTCAAAAGGGAGGAACTGCCCGTTACAAGATTAAATCCTGGGAAGGTCATGGACCGAAAAGGGACTCCAGTTAATAGTCCCCAACTGGGGGCCAGGGGCAAAGCCCATGCTTTGTACACACTAGGCCCTGGATTCAAACCCTGACACTGCACGGCTCCTTCTAGCAGTGCAGGTGTGGACCCCACAACAATGAAATAGCCAGTAGGAGGTTGCACAGGGCTGACCTGGGTTCAATAGTTGGTATCCCAGATGGTCCCAGAGCACTACCAGTTAATTCCTGAGCACTGCCGGGCGGCCCAAATACAAAACAAAACAAAAAATAAATAATAATACCAAATTTTATATTTGAAACTGTTAAGAGATCTTAAGTCTCATTAGAAGAAAAAAAAAAGGAGCTGTGGTGCCTGACATTAATTAAACTTCTCAAGCTCATCATTACAGCAGACACGGTGTGGGGGTTGGAGAGATGGCTCAAAATGTAGGGTGCTTGTATGTGGTGAAGCCAGGTTCAGTCCCTGGCACCCCATCTGAGCCCCTGAGCAGCGTCAGGAGTAACTTTATAAGCCATCCCCTGGAAGACCTAAAATAAATACAATGTTATGTGATAACTGTATCTCAGTTAAAGAAGAAAAAGAGGGTCTAGATGCAGCTCCATGGCAGAGCACACATCTTACAAGCATGAGGACCTGAGCCCCAGCACCTAGGTTTGAGGCAAAAAAAAATAAAGAAAGAAAAATACAGAAAACAAACCCAAAAAAACCATTCTGGAACTTCCCATGAAGCCGAAGACATGAACATCTGGAAGCATCGGCCTACTACAGAGAAGGGGGAGGGGTGGCAAGAGCCTGCCCCAGGCTCAGCTCCCACATCCCCAGGAACGACCCCCAAGAACTTAAGTGGGAGTAGCTGCTGCACCACCTGGGTGACCCAAAGTCTAACAGGCAAAGTTAAAGTCAAAACTCAAGCTGTGACACACCCAGGACAGCCCCAACTAACAAACACCCCGCCCCAAATCCTTAGAAAAAGTGCTTTGTTTCCTGAAAAAAAAAAAAAAAACTGCAAGGCTCTGGAGCACTAGTACAGCAGCGGGTAGGGCGCTTGCCTTGAACACAGTCGACACATGTTCAACTCCCCCCCCCCCCGCCCCCTTGCCCCCACAGGGTCCCCCAATCCATGCCATGAGTCACCCCTGAGTGCGGGGCTAGGAGTAAACCCTGAGCACCACTGGGTGTGGCCTCAAACCCAAACTAATTAAATAAAACCCGAAAGAGACCTACCTTTCTTCGCCCCATCTAATCCCAGCCCCACTGCCAGCGGCTCACACACAGGAGCCAGGGTCCTCCCATCCTGGCACCCGGGGCCACCCGCGGCAGGAAGAAGCAGGGGCTGGTGGGCGCGGGCAGCACCGGGCAGGGCAGTGCCAGCGGTGGTCCCCAAGGCCACAGTGGGGGGGAGAGCGCCCTCCTCCCATGCCAGGCGCCGCCCCCTCCAGCCCTGCAGGCTACTCCTGTGTGCCACCCTCAGCTTGTCCACACTGGCCCACCAGGGAATGCATTTCCTCAAGGAGCCTCCCGCTCCCCCACGGACATGTCGGCCCTGAAACAGACGCTTGGCTTCCTGAGCAAACTGCCTGTCCTGGGGTGGGGGAGAGGGCTGGCCTTCTCCCCCGGCATCTCTTGCCTTCTGGGTGCCTGAAGCCTCCCCTCACCCCCACACAGCCCTCCCCAGCACGAACCCGGAGAATCGTTTGTGATTTATGTGCCAGGCAACACGGAGGGCACTTGCCGACAGATAAGATGCGGGTTCGATCCCCAGAATCCCATGGGTCACCCGAGCACGGCCAGAAGGAATTCCTGAGGGCAGTGCCAGGAGTCACCCCTGAGCACCACCAGGGGTGGGTCCCACGCCACCCCCCAAAAATAAGGTGTCTGTTTTCCACTCACAGGAAGTAGGACCGGGTAAATGATGACCTAACACCCCCGAACTGATTCCTACAACCCCATTCCATGAGTGTGACTGTCTGAAGAGAAAGAGCTTCTGACAGCTAATGTGAAACAATGCCCACAGGCCGGGACGCGGTGCCCAGAGGACACGGCCCTTAACTGCCTGGGGCCCTGGCTTCAATCTGCAACGCCGCATGGTCCTAGCCCTGGAACGCGGCCCTGCGGCCCCCAAACCAGAAAGTGGAGGCTGGAGCAATAGCACAGGGGGTAGGGCGTTTGCCTTGCATGAAGCCGACCCGGGTTCGACTCCCAGCATCTTGTATGGTCCCCCAAGCACCGCCAGGAGTAATTCCTGAGCGCATGAGCCAGGAGTGACCCCTGTGCATTGCTGGGCGTGACCCAAAAAGGAAAAAAAAACCCAGAAAGCTCCCCTGGTAATCCTCACAAAACCCCTAGCCGCAGGCTGACAGTATTAGTCTCCTCTTGCAGAAGAGGAGATAGGAAGGGGGGTGGGGGCAGAGGCGGAACTGTGCAGTCGGCCTCTCTCAGAGCAGGTGTGAAGCCCAAACTCAGGTTTCTGAATTTCCCTGGGGTGGGGTGGGGGTGGGGGGCAGGAGGCTAAGCCAGGGAGAGGCTGAAAGGACCACTGCGGGGCTCAGGCTTGAGATGGGGGTCCTTCGCCCCGGCACCTTTGAGGCTCCTGCTCCCAGGAGCAACAACAAAAGGAAAACAGGTTTCCCCGGCTCCTTCCTCACAGAGCTGGCTGGGAGCGCGGAGGGCTGCTCCGCCAACTTGTTACATATAAAGCACATTTAACGAGCCCTGAGCCTCCAGCCCGGGAGGGGGAGGCCGGGTCGGGAAACCTGACACTCTGGGCAGGCCTTAGCATCAGCCCTGGGGATAAACACCAGCCCATCCCCTTTGTCTGCCAGGAGATACTTCCGGGCGGGGGGGGGGGGGGGGGTGGCAAAGCGTTTTATGGCAAACCCCACCTTAACAGCTCTGCACCACAGACCTGGCTGGGGTCTTCACCGTCCCCCCACTCTGGCCCCTCACCATAAACCCTCTGTCCTTCCCCCAACCTGCTGGGGTCCCTCCTTCCACAAATACCTGTGACCGGCCATAAATGCCCGAAACAGCCTGCTGCTAAATGAGGGCATTTGTTTCAAATTTGCAAATACCCAGAGCGGTGGAAACCTAAGTCCCCGGCTAACATGAAATGTTCTGCATTCCTGCAGGCCTGGAGCACCAGGCTTCAAACGCCTCCGGAGCCCCGGCTGTTTACTCACTGCTGGGGGGCGGAGCAGCATTGCCCCCTCCCGCGGGAGGCGCCTTTGATCCAAACGGGGTGGGAAGGGGATGGAGAGAGAGGTGCCACCCAGACCCAGGCCGCCCCTCCCCACGGCTCTCCTGCCCTCTTAGCAGCCTGGGGGACCCACAGGGCCTGGGAAAGTGCCACTGGGGGAAGCTCAAGTAGAGCCCAGCACAGCCCCCGCCACCTCTAGGGCCACCAGTAATGGGGGGAAGGGGGGAGCCTTCCCTAGGACCCCAGCAGGGTGCCCATGTGTGTGCCCAATCAGAGCCTTCTATTTGGAGGGAAGTTTTCAGACACTTTCAGACACAGGTAGGGAGTGGAGAGAGCAGACCTAGGCCCTCCTGCAGACCCCCCAGGGCCGCTGGAACCGGTCAGGGGCTCACTGCATGCCCCACTGAAGGCCAGTGCCCAGGGTAGAGGTAGAGATGCGTTTTCTTGTTCGGTTTGGTTTTTTTTTTTTTTTTTTTTTGGACTGGAGCGATAGCACAGTGGATAAGGAGTTTGCCTTGCAAGTGGCTGACCCGGGTTCGATTCCTCTGTCCCCTCAGAGAGCCCAGCAAGCTACCGAGAGTATCTCGCCCCCATGGGTAAGCTACCTGTGGCGTATGCCAAAAACAGTAACAACAAGTCTCATAATGGAGACATTACTGGTACCCGCTGGAACAAATCAATACACTGGATGCCAGTGCTACAGTGCTTTTTTTTTGAGGGGGGGGGGAGGTCAGGATCATACCCAGGGCTTACTCCTGGCTGTGCTCAGGGATCACTCCCGGCAGGCTCGGGGGACCATATGGGGTGCCCGGGATCCAACCCAGGTTGGCCGTGTGCAAGGCAAACGCCCTACCTGCTGTGCCCTCTCCAGCCTGTCTTCTTTTAATGGGTAAGAACGGGAGAGAACGCGAACACCAGTGTCCCTCTGCGCCCTTCCCAGAAAGGAAGGAAGCAGGTTCTCTCTCGTGTTGGAACCTGACCACTTCAGAAGCAGAAGAAAGTGAGCAGGGCTGCCAGAGACCAGTCAACAGCTCGGTGCAGGATACCTGGCACGGAGAAGCTGCTATTGCAGGGCGGGCGCCAGCAGTACAGCGCGGAGGGCGCTTGCCTTGCACGCGGTCCACCCGGCATCCCACGTGGTCCCGAGCACAGAGCCGGGAGTAAGTCCTGAGCACCATCAGTGTGACCCAAAAGCGAAACCCAAAAAGCTGCTACTGCTGGGGAGACAGCTCAAGCCCTCCAGCACACGTGATCGCCTGGGCACTGCAGCGGGGGGGAGTCCCAAACGAAAGCTGAAATCTTCCAGAATGTCAGCCATCGACGTCCACTGCACTTCAGAATGTTTCTGGTTTTGAAGCACACCTGGCAGTGCTCGGGGACTGCTCCAGGCTCAGCACCCAGTTTAGTCCTGGGGGCTCCGGCAGTCGCTCGTGGGGCTGCCAGCAGTGCCTGGGAACATGGGAGGCTGCAGCTAAAACCCAGGGGTCCTGCATACAAAGCCCATTTGGCCTTTTTCCCTTCGGTTGTTGGGCCACGCCCAGCGGCGCACAGGTGGGGCAGGGCTCAGAGACCGTATGCCATGCTGGGGACTGAACCCAGGTCAGCCGCATGCCAGGCCAGTGTTCTCCCCACTGTACCAGAGCTCTGGCCCCACAGCTACAGCCCTCAGCGCCATCTCCTCCGGGTCTCCTTCGGAAACACCTTTTTTTGTGGGGGTGGCGGCAACTGGACCACACCCGGCTGTGCTCGGCATTTCCTCCTGCCTCTGCACTCAGGGATCATCCCTGGCCTGGCGCTGGGCCTGCACACAGTCCGCCCGACCCCGTGCACTTGCTCCAGGCCCCTTTCGAGGTCTTGAGGATTAAGGGACTGGCCTCGAAGTCAGAAACGTAAGGGGCTGGAGCAATTGTACAGTGGGAAGGGCAGTTGCCTGCAGGCAGCCAACCCCCTCGATCCCCGGCATCCCATATGGTTCCCCCAAGGCCATCAGGAGTGACCAGAGTGCGAAGCCAGGAGTAAGCCCTGAGCACTGCTGGGCGTGGCCCCAAACCCCAAATGAAAAAAGACAGGAAAGCCCACATTCACTGTGCCCCTACGATATGCCAAGGCCTGCACCACCAAGCGTGGGCACAGTTCTCTACACAGAAGTAGTAAGAAGCGGCAAACTATTCTGCGCACATGGCAGGGATGACTGTTCCCACCTACACCGTCTCCACCGAAGCCCGGCCCAGCACGTAACTCCGGGCAGGCCCAGCGGCCTGGAATGCAGCAACACCTGCAAGCCGGGGCCTGCCACTGCCCGTGACCTTCCTGCAGTGCACGGTGGTGGAGACAAGGGCTGAGGAACTAAAGCTCAGGGCCGGGGTGAAGGCACTTGCCACGCACACAGCCGACCGCGGTTCCATGCCCTGCACCACAAACGGCACCTGCCAGGAGTGATCCCTGAGCACTGCACCAGGAGCAAGTACCTGAGTGCCAGGTGTGCCCCCCACCACCAAACAAAAACACAGCCCAAAACCTGGGGATCTGGGCGCGACATTCTGGAGTTCAGATGACAGAGTCTCACTACAGTTTCAAAAAATATGGCTATCCAAGCCACTGAACGAGCCACGGAAACCTTAGCTAGGCTGTTCGACAGCCACAAGAACAAGGGGGTAGCTGAAACATCCTCCACATGGAAAGAACTGCCCCCCTGCGTAGAGAGAGCAGAGGGTCTGTGTGGCATTTTATAGCTGCTGTCCAAGCCTGCGAGGGCAGAACTGGGCTCCTGTCCTGCCGCTCATACTCGGCGCCTGTTCTTGCCCTGTTAAAGGCCCCCGCCCTCTCCCCCACAGTCTGCACCTCGATGTGAGGCTCCCCGCACCCCCACCCCTTCTTTCCAACTCAAAGTCTCCTTCTCAAGCTTCTCCCTTCTCCGAAATACAGGCTGGAGCCGAAGATCAGCGGGCAGAGGCGCTTGCCTTGCATGCGGCCAACCCGGGTTTGATTCCCCGCATCCCACAGGGTCCCTGGAGCCTGCCAGGAGTGATTCCTGAGCTAGGA
Organism: Sorex araneus; assembly: GCF_027595985.1. Taxonomy (NCBI): domain Eukaryota; kingdom Metazoa; phylum Chordata; class Mammalia; order Eulipotyphla; family Soricidae; genus Sorex; species Sorex araneus. Next base: position 77,294,607 of record NC_073305.1, on the reverse strand, counting down.
GTGGCCCAAAAACAAACAAAAAAGAAAGAAAAGGGAAAGAAGGCCCTCCTCTCCCCCCCACCCAGTCCCTCAAATACTTGAGGTTTAACCAGATTAAGTATTTCTGCCTTCTCAAACAAACACTCTTTCAGGGACCAAAGAGATAAACAGGCTAAGGCATTTACCTTGCACGCAGTCAACCCAGTTTGAATCCCCAACACCCCATATAGTCCCATGAACCCCACCAGAAGTGATCCCTGTATAGCCAGGAGTAAACACCACCCCATCCCCCCCTACCCCGGAAAAATAAAAAACTCATTCTGGGGCTGGAGCAATAGCACAGCGGGTAGCGCGTTTGCTTTGCACACAGCCAACCCGAGTTCGATTCCCAGCATCCCAGGAACTAATGCATCAATTTGAAAAAACTAATTCCCTCTTCACAAGTCTCTTCCAAATTTACTCTCAACCTTCCGTCCCATCTGCCCATGGAGATAGACAGACCCTACACACACACACACACACACACACACACACACCCCCGCACAGGTCAGACCCTAAGAGTGGGGCCGGATAGATCTTACACACACACACACACACACACACACACACACACACACACACACACACCACACAGGTCAGACCCTCAGAGTAGGGCCGGATAGATCTTACACACACACACACACACACATACACACACACCCCGCACAGGTCAGACCTCCACTGAATCAAATGCAGACCAAAAAGGAAGGCGGGACTTGCTGGGACAAATGAGAGCAGAGAAGTCCTTGTCCCCCGACTCCCACCCCCAGGGACAGGACACGGGAAAAGTTCCTCAGTGAAAACGGAAAGAACTGGCATAACCTTTCCCCTCAGCCAGGCCCCACCCCTCGCCCTTCCCTCCCCTCTGCCCACCCTCACATACCCTCTTCCTTCAGCCCACTCCCTCATCTCCTCCCCTCAGCCAACCCATATATGCCCTCCTCCTCAGTCTGTCCCTATGTTCCCTCCCCTGTGCAAGCTCTAGGCGCAATCCCAGCCCCTGCATGTCCCCCTCGAGCTACACGCCAAGAGTTGTCCCTGAGCACCATCAGGTGTGGCCAAAGAAAAATTAATTAACAAGTAGATCTTTGGGTCCGGAACCACAGGAGTTTGCCCTGCAGAGTCGACCCAGGTTCAATCCCAGGCATCCCCTGTCTACAGGCCAAGGGGACCCGGCCGGAAGGACTACTGTGTGTGGCTGTGTGTGAGGGGCCCTGCGCAGACGGATCCCCGGCACTGCCAGCAGTGACCCCCAAGAACCAACCCAGGAGCAGGAGGAAAGGAGAAAAAGGGCCAAGCCTTGAGAGTCCCAGCTTCCACCCACCTAGGCCCAACAGCAGAGCTGCACATGAGCCCGAGACAGGCTCGTGAAAGCATCTCCTTAGACGGCCGTCCAGCCCGACACGGACAGAGAAGCAGCTGCCAGCTGGCAGCTCTCATTCCCGGGGGACAGCAGGCAAGTGTCCTCCAGGAAGGCCAGGCCCAGCGTCCCAGCCGGAGACACAGGGCAGGCTTCTGGAGAGCTCCAGGTATTTCCCTCTGTGCCCAGGATTTATTCCTGGCGGGGATCGGGGCCATAAGGGGTGCCAGGGGCGGAACCCGGGTGAGCCATGTGCACAGCAAGTGCCCTGCCCAGTCCTGCCTCTCTGGCCCCGGGGCACACCCCACAGCAGACCCTTAATTCTCCTGAGCACCCCCAGCACCCAGAGTGCCAGCTGTGGGAGCCTGCTGAGTGCTCTGGTCACAGTGGAAGGAGACAGCTGCCCACCAGGGAAGGCCCAGTGGCACCGCCCACTTCTCCCAGCAGCTGTCTGGAGCTCTGAGAAGCATTCGAGGAAAGTGTTTCCAGTGCCGGAGGAGTTGGCTCGAGGCAGGGAAGTGGTTCCCAGGGCCAACTGCGAGCATTGCACACAAGGGACCCTAGCTCCATCCTGGACGCATGGACGCCCTGACACAGAAGAGGGGGACCAAAGGGCAACATCAGGCTGGAGAGGCAGTTCCAAGGGGGGGGTAACTGCGGTGCACCCCGCAGGCCAGGGTTCAAATCCCTGCATACATATGGTCCCTTGAGCAACGCCAGGGTTCGCACATGAGTAGGGCCAGGAATAACCCCAGAGCACCACCAAACATCCCCCTCCAACCCTCATCCCCCCATGCAAAAAAAGGAAATTGAGTCCAACCCTGGGCTCCATTTTTTGGAGGCTGGGGGAGGACCTCACCCAGCTGTGCTCAGGAGTTACTCAGGCTCTGCACTCGTGAACTACTCTTGGCTTTGCTCGGGAGACCATATGGGATGCTGGGGATCGAACCCAGATCAGCCAGGCAAGTGCCTTCCCCATTGCACTAACGCTCCAACCCTCTGGATCCTTTTTTTTTTTTTTTTGCTTTTTTGGTCACACCCGGTGACGCACAGGGGTTACTCCTGGCTCATGCACTCAGGAATCACTCCTGGCAGTGCTCAGGGGACCATATGGGATGCTGGGAATCGAACCCGGGTCAGCCACATACAAGGCCTACCCACTGTGCTATCACTCCAGCCCCTGGATCCCATTTTTTGAGAACACAAATCTACACCTGCCTGCCATGGTGCCAGTCTTCCCCCCAGGAGCTGGTTTTCAGGGATTCCGTTGCCCTCTATGGCAGGAAGCCCAGGTCCGCCCAGCGGGGCCCAAGTACGTGACAGGCGTCCGGCACACCGTGATTCCCTTCACATCTGCTCCCTCGTCCGTCCAGTCACTCATTCAGGGTCAAAGTGCGCAGGGACACAAGCGCTCGATGACCACCATTCCATCAGTGAGAGGGGAGAGGTGCCAGCTGTGGGGAAGCCCGTCTGACAAAGCTTCCTCCTGGGCCCCGGCAGCCTGGACAATGCGGTGGGGAGGGAAATGCCTTCAGTGCAGAGAAGAAAAGGGGATGGAAAAAATGACACAGTCCAGCGGGCGGCCTCAAACCACTGCAGAGTGGCGGCAGCCCCGCCAGAGCCCTTGTGCGCTGGCCGTGAACTCAGAGAACCCCAGGACAGGACCTGACCGAGCCACAGCACAGCAGAGGGGGAGAGGAGGAGGGGCCCGGCTGCCAGGGCCGCAGGACTAGGACATCCCACCCCAATCCAGGAGCCTTCCCGCCACCATCAGGGACACCCAGAAGCGGAGTCTGCTCCAAACTGGCCAGCCTGAGCCCCCCACTGCCCACCGCAAGTCTCACAGAAGCATTAGTGGGGCGGCTTCTCAGACCAACTCTTGGGGCTGGAGCGACAGGACAGTGGGGAGGACGCTTGCCTTGCACGCAGCCGACCCAGGCTCCGTCCCTGGCATCCCATATGGTGCCCTGAGTACCGCTGGGAGTAATTCCTGAGCACAAAGCCAAGAGTAAGCCCTGGTCCAAAAACCACAACCCCAACCCGGCCTAGAATGCTGGTACAGCAGGGGTAGGGCCTGGCTTTGCGTGCAGCTCACCTGGGCTCAACCCCCCACCCCCCACCCACATGGTCCCCTTGGCCCACCAGGAGTGATCCCTGAGTGAAGAGTCAGGAGTAAGCCCTGAGCACCGCCAGGGGTGACCCCACAACAAAACAAAAACTCATACCAACCCCCTCCCACCCAGCACTATGCCCCCCACCACAGTGGGCGCCCCTCAGGAGCTCTGCCTTATTCCCGAAAAGCCCTCCGTGGCCTCCATCTCTCTTCCCAATCCAACCCCCCTGCTTCTCCTGAGCAAAGGAGGCATCTCATGCTCATTGCGAATAGTCGTGGCTCCAGGCGGGGACCCCAACATCACACACTTGGTGTCGCAAACTTCCCAGAAGGCCGACTTTTTTAGCGGGCCAAGTTTCCTGGCTGAGTGGACCGCGACCAAGCCACAGCGAGGTCATGTGTGAGGAGTGTAAACATGCAGAAGTGTGCGTGTTCCATGCAGACAAGGAGCCAGGCAGCAAGTCTTCAAAGGCCAAGAAGCAGAAGGCCACGCTCTCGGCCAGGTTAACTGGAGGACCGGGACCCCTGAATCTTCTCCACAAGGAGGGATGCCCAGACCCGGCCGAAATGGGCAGGGGAGGGGATGTTGGTCACCTGGAAGCTTTGCTAAGCAGCAGATTCAGCTCCTGCTTCAAGCTCCCCAGGGAACAGGGGTGGCAGCCCGATCCTCTAGAGGCAGCGCCCCTCCCCCTGCCAGCAGCTCCTGGGAGAGCCAGGTCAGCTTCCTGTCCTCCAGAGCTCCCGGGAAAGCCAGAGGCAGCGCCACATCAAAACCCAGAGTGGGGGCTGGAGTGATAGCACAGCGGGTAGGGCGTTTGCCTTGCACGCGGCCGACCCGGGTTCGAATCCCAGCATCCCATATGGTCCCCTGAGCACCGCCAGGGGTGATTCCTGAGTGCATGAGCCAGGAGTGACCCCTGTGCATCACCGGGTGTGACCCAAAAAGCAAAAAAAAAAAAAAAAAACCCAGAGTGGCTGGGGCCGGACCAATAGTATAGCAGGGAGGGCATTTGCCTTGCACAAGGCTGACCGGGGTTCCAATCCCCAGCATCCTGTATGGTTCCCTGAGCACCGCCAGGAATCATTCCTGAGCCCAGAGCCAGGAGTAATCCCTGGGCATAGCTGGGTGTGACCCCCCCAAAAGAAAAACCCGAGTGGCCATAAGGAGCAGTGAGCCCAGAGACCAGGAAGGAGGGTGGGGCCACCTCGATTCGGTCTTGGGAGACAGAACAGCCCATCCAGACTTGCAAGGCGGAGAACAATGAGCTGTCCACTATCTCCCTGGAGGATTCGGTGCCCACGTAGCTCTGCCGCCCGGTAAGGCCCTGCGGTGCCCCCCCCCAAAAGTCCTCCAGGACATGGAACCCCACGGGGGCAAACAGATAGCCGGTGTCCAGGTGGAAGGAGCCAGAAGTTCTGTCCACCTTCTGGCAAAGGTGCTGGGGAGAGAGGGAAGGGAAGGGGGCACTGCCCAGAGAGCAAAGAACCCGAGAGAAAGAAGCTATTTTCGGGGTGGACAGCAAAGAGCTGCGCTGGGCTGGAACAGAGGGCGGCAATGTTCATGGCTGGGGCTGAAAAGGTGCGTAGGATACAGGCCCGGGAGGAGGAGGCCCAAGAAAAGGGTCTTCATAGCCTTCGTCACCCTCCAGACGGCCCCAGCCGGTCGGTCCCTTCGCAGAGGACCCAGTTGCGGAGGTGAAGGGCAGCCAGTCTGGGCTCAGAGCTGCCCCTGGGCCAGCGCCTCCCTGGGCTCTGCCCACTGCGCCACCCTGCCCCAAGCCGCAGAGTCCCGCTGGATTCTCCTGCACTTCTCCACCCTTGAGAAAACCCAGCACCCAGAGATAGCAACAGGGAGGCCCGAGTGATGGGGCGACCCAGCTCGAACACGAAGACTCCGTGGCCTCAGAGAACAGGAACCTGGAGGGCAGACCTGCAGGGCTGGGGGCCAGGTCTGAAATCTCAGGCCACTCCTCTTCCCTCCCACTGCCCCCGCGCCCCACCCCCACCGTGCATTTATCACAACAGGGATCTCAAAGCTTGGAAAGTTACTCAGCCATTTACGGGGCATAATTACCCAAACTTCAAAAATGCTCTGGTCTCACCAGCCTGGCCCCTTACCCCAGCCCAGTAACTGGGGCTGGGGACACCATGAAGCAAGAGGATGGAAAGATCTACTGCAATCCATTAAAGGAATCTTGCCCCCACCCCCCCACCCGCGCCGGAAGTCATGCAGAGGGCCCGGGTGGGTGGGGTGGGGGTGGAGGAGACCCCGGGCTCCACTGAGGACAGCAGGCACCTCCACCCCCGGCTGGGGCCACTCAGCATCCAGGCAGGTTCCACACTGGGACACATTTGCTGGAGCTGATTTAAGGCTCTCATTAAAGTGTTCCTTTGTTGAGTGCAAGACACCTTCCCACCCGCAGAGGAGATTCCAGACGGCCCTTGCCCCCTCCCAGGCCCTCGGTGGTGGGTCAGCTTGATTCTCCCCCACCCTGCATAAACCCCCGTCTCGGGACTAAGGTCCATCACCGCCAGAGGCTTCTCAGGGAAAGAATGGAGGAATTGAGCATTTGTGCGAGACCAGAGCCCGTTCCTCAGACACTTTCAGTGCCTAGACCCAACTCCAGCACCGAGACCATCAGCCAGGGAGGCAGCCACACAGGGTGACCCCTCACACCCCCCATATACACCCGAACCCCCGCCGGCCGGGGGGGGGGGGCTACATGCCCAGAAGGCCAGGGCCCCCAACCTCCAGAGCACAAACTTCCAGGCTTCCTCTGGGCACAGCTGTGGATTCTGCCACCAGGAAAAAGTGGGGCAGCTACAAAAGCAAGCCCAAGCCCCCTCCCAGCTTACACCGGGGTCCCTCTTCTTTCTTCACGGCTGGGGGTGGGCAAGACTGGACTCCCTCGGCGCCTAAATTCCAACAACAGCTGGTAGGCCCCAACAGTGGGCCGTTCTCAGCCACCCCCAACCCGACGAGGAGGACGCCAAGGTCCCTTTCAGCGACGGGAAAGTAGGGGCGCACGAGGGAGACAACCCTCTACTCACCCCTGCCCCTGGATTCGGGAAGGCAGGGGGTAGGGGCCTAACTTCCCCGTCCTGGCCGTGAGGGGCGTGCAGGGTGCTCTCCGGGAAGGAGGCACCTTAGCTCTCAGAGGGGGGCTCTACGGTCCGGCCTAGGCGGCAAGGGCTGCCGGGGCTCTCCTGCGGCAGCGAGGGGGGTGTGGGTGGGCTACACCAACGAGGGGGGCCGAGCCACAGTCGGGCGGGGAGGGGGCTTGCACCCCGCACGGACCCCCGGCCCCGCCAGGAGCGGCTCTTGGGCGCAGAGTAAGGAGCAAGCCCTGCACAGCGCCGGGTGTGTCCCAAAAATCCAAAAAAAAAAAAAAGACAGAAGACGGGAGCAGGGACTCTCTCGGGCCCGCGCGGGGAATCCAGCGGGGCAGCACCCCGCCCCGCACCTGGGCGGGCCCGCAGCACCGGCCCCGCGGCGGGGACCCCTGCGCCCCGGCCCGGCCCGCCCGGGGGACGGAGCGGCGGCGAACAAAGCTCCGCGCGCCTGGCGCCCGCCCTCACCTGGGCACTGCCCGCCGGGCGCCGCGGGCCCCGGGCCCCGTCCGCCCCGCGAAGGCGGGCGCGGGTGCGAGATCGGCTCCCTCCCGGGAAAATCTACACCTACGGCGGCCCCCCACCCGCGGGCCGAGCGCCCCGCGGCCCCGAGGCGGCGCCGCGCTCAGCCGGGCCACGCGGCGGCGGCCCGCGCGCCCCCGGCCCCGACTCACCGGCCAGCAGCGCGGGCAGCAGCGCGCCCAGCAGACGCGGGGCTCCCCGGCCGGCTCCCATCGCGCCCGGCGGCCGAGGCTCCGCGCCGCAGCCCCGCCGAGTCCCGCGCGCCAGGCCCCGCCCCGCGCCCCCTCCCCGACGCCCCCTCCCCGCGCCGGGGCGGGGCCCGCGGGGGCGGGGGCGGGGCGCGGGCGGGCCGCCGGGGCCGCCGCAGCCGCGTCCGCGGGGTCCCGCGCTCCCCGGGGGCCGCGCACGGGCCGGCCGTCCCCCGAGTCGTGCGGCCGGGGGGAGGACCGGGAGGAGGACCGGCCGAGGCGACCTGGCCAGGCGGCGCCCGGCGCCCCGGGAGCGGCCGGGCCGGCCAGGCTGGCCAGGCGCGGGGGCCGGGCTCCGGGCTCTCCGCGCCCTCGGGTCGCACCAGCCTCCCGCATGCAAGACCTTGGGGCCCCACCGGGCCACCCCAAGTCCATCCCCGGGCCATCTGTGTCCGGGCATGGCCCCTCTCCAGCCCGGGGGTGGGGTGGGGGGGCTGCCCGGCACCGCCTGGGTTCCAGGGGCCCACCCCCGCCCCCAGCGCCACCACCCCCACATTCTTTCTTTGTTGTGGAAGCAGCAAGGGGTGTAGGAGGCGGGTCAGGAGGAGTCAAGCTTTAGAAGATGGGCCCCAGCTGCTGAGCTGGCCTCCAGGATATGCCCGAGGGGACGAGAGGGCCTCCTCCGCCGTCCCCCCCCTCCCCCCGCATAGGGCCCCCCCAGGCCCGCTAGGACTCCCTTCCCCCAAGCAGCTGGGCGGAGGAGGGGCGGCCACGGAGGGCCTCCCAGGCCAGGAGTGCTGGCGCCAGGACGCCAGGGTCCTGCCACATGGCCACCACATGTCCCTGACAACCAGTCCCCAGCACCTTCTCCTCGGGCTGCGGGGCCTCCTCCCCCGCCCCCCCATGCCTCCTCTCCTCTCTGCTGGAGAGGGTGCAGACCAGCCCAGGAAGTGGGGAGGAGCCCAAGAATCAGCACCCCCTCACTGCCCCCTCCCTCACCAAGGCCCCCTCCTCCAGCCCTCCTCAGAGACAACTGGCAACTCCAATGGCAGACTGGTTACCTGATTCTTTTATTTAAGAAAAGTGAAATATGCGGACCTGAGGTGAGGCAGCTGGCCGTGCCCTCTGCCTCAAAGGCACAGACCCGGCCGCTTCTCTGAGGTGCAAAGCTGCTTCTCGCCTGCCCTGGGCCTCATAGCTGCTCTCCGGCAGCCTTTCTCCACCTGAGTCCCACCTCAGGCCCTTCCTCTGCCCCCCACCCTGCCGGGGGTGCCCCCAGTCTCACTTCGTCATAGCCTCCCCACTTGACACAGTTTTCACCTGTGATTCCCGGGGGGCTGCCCTGGCTGGGAAACGCTGCTCTAGGACCACGGGGTGGGGAGAGGACCCAAGGTCCTTTCTGAGGGAAATTCCTGAAGAGAGAGCCCCCTGGGGCAGCAGTGGTCAGGGCTCAATCATGGCTGTCTTGGGGCAGGAGGAGCAGAGCAGGGGTGCTGTTCGGGCTGTGGGGGACCCCCACCCATCCCTGCAGGGAGAGTTCAATGTCAGCTGCTCGAGAGGTCCATGGTGCTGGCACTGAGGCCTCGGGAGACCTGAAACAGACAACACCACCCCATCAACCCGGGCCTCAGCCCCCCTCGCCCCTGCCCTGCAGCCGGCCACCGCACTGCGCCAGTCCCTCTTGGGGCCTTGGGTCAGGGCCGTAACCTCAAGCCCAAACCAGGGCTCGTCTTCGCCTCCACTAGGACTTTCCAGAAGGCTAATCGGGTGGACAGGGTACCTGGAAGAGACCCGTAACACTGGCACGGGCTTGGACAGCGCTGGTTATCCGTGGCCATCTCCCCCCCCAACGTGAGGCTGGGTTTAATGCGGGCCCCTCACTTCCCCCTGCCCGATCCCCCAGGGGAGGAAGGGCAGTCTGCCCGGAGCTCCGGAAGCACCCATTCCTTATTTGGGGTCTCCCTGGGGACGCAGCTCGGGCACCACACCCGCTGAACATATGCTCCACGGAGCCACTTCGCCTCTGAGCATCACTTCCTGCTCCTCTCTGATGTTCTCCATTGACTGCAGCCCTTCCTAAGTGCCCTCCGCTGTAACCCCTGCTGCGTGTCTGAGGCCAGTTCCCCTGCCGGGCTCTGCCCCCAGGGGCCCCTTCTCGAGCCCGCTGGGCTCTCCCTGGCGGCTCCTTGCTCACCTGCAGGGGTGCTGCATTGGGCTGGTTCAGGTAATTGAGGGAGGCTGCCCGCTTCATGTTGCTGCTGCAGTGGAGAAACAAAGAGCTGAGGTGTCTTTCTTCCCCTTGAGTGGCCCCAAGGCTGTAGGCTGCACCCCACCACGCAAAATCAAATTACACCCTCCCCACCATGCAAACACCCTACACAGGGATGTACATCCCACCTCATCCCCTGCCAGTCACAACACACAGACACACCAACAACCCCCCACAGACACCCCAATATCCACACACACACACACCAATAATCACATACACACCAAATAACTATTAGACATACACCTCCCCAGTAACCATACACACAACCTCAATAACCACACCCCCAAGGGTCACACACACGCGCGCGTGCGTTCAAAATATCCACACAACCCCAATAACCACACATACATACACACCCACACACACTAATAACTAGAATCTCCTCGGGGGCCTTTCCCCTCCCTGGGTTGTTCCCGGGTTCCCTCACTCTGCCTATCCCGTTGGCCACCTCCGGCTCTCCCCCAGGACACTGCCCTGTGACGGGGTCCCGGGCTCCTGCTTGCCTCCTGGGCCGCGTGCCCGTCCCTGGGTACCTGGAGGGCCTCGGCTCGGCGCCCTGGAGCTTCCTGACCAGGAGCTCACTGCTTCTGCGCAGCACATCCCGGATCCTGCCCAGAGAGCCGCTCCTCTGCAGGGTCCCGCTGCCGTCCTGGGGTGGGGACAGAGGCTGAGGGGGCTGCCGCAGCCGCGCAGCCTCTCCGGCAGGCAGCCCCTCCCACCGGCAAGCCTGGCTCTCAGAGAGACCCTGAGACGTGGACTCCGAGGCGAGCGCGGCCAGCACAGCCCCTGGTGCTGCGCGGACAGTCTCAGAGTCTCTCGGCAGCCGCAGGAAGGACGCAGGAGAGATCCAGGGGCGAGGACCCGACTTACCCCTGACCACTCCACAGCCACAGAGGCGTCCTCCCCTCTCTCGAATTTCACGCTGCCCACTGGGCCCTCCTGGGAAGCCCGTGCACCGTCCCCCTCCCCGAGCAGCTCGGCCACCTTGGTCTGGCTGATAGGGTCAGTGCCCTGGAAGGGAAAGGGAGATGCTGGCCGCCCACTCCCTAACTCACGCCGCAGGGCTCCACCAGCACAGCCAGAGAGGTTTCCCAGGAACTTCCCAGGACACACCCGTTAGAACAATACTCACCTTCTCCACAAGCAGTGCTTTCCAGACTACGTACCTGGAGAGGACTGTTACAGGGGCCACCGCCAGCAGCGCTCGGGGGGTCAGGCAGTTTGGGGGAGTGGTCTCAGGGCCTCCCACATGCCACATGCCCAGCCCTTGATGTCATTTTAGGCACCGTGACTTATACTACTGTTACTGGTGGCACTTCACGCATACAACATTGTGACACCACACACTCCACGGCTGCAACCAGGAGAATGTCCTCCCCATGCCAATGCCCCCCCCTTCCCGGGAAGCTGGGTTCTGTAGATTGATCCTCATCAAGGCATATTTCTCTCTAAGTCACAGCCCACACTGAATCGGTTCTGTGAATCACTAGGGGGTCAAGTGTAGCAATCTGGGGGCTGGAGCGATAGCACAGCGGGTAGGACATTTGCCTTGCACGCGACCAATCTGGGTTCAATTCCTCCCAGATTCCCAGCATCCCATATGGTCCCCGAGCACCGCCAGGAGTAATTCCTGAGTGCATGAGCCAGGAGTAACCCCTGAGCATCGCCGGGTCTGACCCAAAAAGCAAAAAAAAAAAAAAAAAAAAAAGAGTAGCAGTCTAAGACCCTATCACTCATCACTCACGCTTCTCCCCAGGAGAGTCACCAAAGGCAGTCTGAGAAGGGACAACACTTTAGGGCCAGAGCGATAGGACAATGGGGAAGGCGTTTGCTTTGCACACCTGGCTGGCCCGGATTCCATTCCCGGCAACCCATATGGTCCCTCAAGCACCACCAGGAGTAATACTGAGTGCAGAGCCAGGAGTAACCCCTGAGCATCACCAAGTATGCACCCCCCAAAAAAAAGAACACTTTCCTATTTTTTGTTTTTTTGGGTCACACCCAGTGATGCTCAGGGGTTGCTCCTGGCTCTGCACTCTGAATCACTCTGGCAGGGTTTGGGGGATCATCTGGGATGCCAGGGATCGAACCTGAGTCGGCCACATGCCAGGCAAACCTCCTACCCACTATACTATCACTCCGGCCCAACACTTTCCTTTTAAGAGTCCCACTTAGGGGCCAGAGAGATAGTACAGGGATTACAGTGCTGCTCTGCATCCTGAAGATCCAAGTTTCGAATTCCTAACACTGCCAGGGGTCACTCCAGAGCAGAGCCAGGAAGTAGCCTGAGTTCTGCTGGCCCCAAAACAAACAACCGAAGAATCTCATTTAGTGGGGCTGCAGTGACAGTACAGCAGGAAGGGCATTTGCAGTGCATGTAGCCGACCCGAGTTGAATTTTAAGTATCCCATATGGTCCCCTGAGCCCCACCAGAAGTGAATCCTGAGTGCAGAGCCAGGAGTAAACCCTGAGCATCACTGGTTGTGGCCTCCAGAGTCCCATTAAGTGAACTGAACCTTGAACTTGAGATCCTGTTCAAAAGACAAGCATCCCCATAAGTCCCCACAAAAGGTGGGCAGGGGTAAAATGTAATTTAAAAGTACAGGGCAGGGGGCTAGAATGATAGCACAGGGGTAGGCCTTGCATGCGGCTGACCCGGGTTTGATTCCCAGCTTCCCATATGGTCCCCTGAGCACTGCCAGGGGTAATGCCTGGAGTGACAGTACAGCGAGTAGGGCATTTGCCTTGTACGCAGCCGACCCGGGTTCGGTTCCCAGCATTCCACATGGTCCCCCGAGCACTACCAGGAGTAATTCCTGAGTGCAAAGCCAGGAGTAACCCCTGCGCATCACCAAGTGTGACCCCCCCCCAAAAAAAAAAAAAACTACAGGGGGGCTAGAATGATAGTATAGCCAGTATGGCGCCTGCCTTGCAAATAGCCAACCTAGGTTTGCTCCTGGCACTGCACATGACCTCCAAGGCCACCAGGAATGATCCCTGAGCACAGAGCCAGGAGTAAGCCCTGAGCATAGCCACGTGTGCCCCTACCACAATAATAATAAAATAAAAATAAAACTGCAGGGCCAGAGAAATGTACAGTGAGTAGTGTGCTTGCCTCCATGAGGCCAACACAGATTCAACCCTCAGCACCCCTGTTGTCCCTCAAGCACCAACAGGAGTGATCTCTGAGCACATCCAAGTGTGTCCCCAAAACAAAACAAACCACCGCCTGAGGAGGGCCAGAGAGCCAGCTCTAAGGACTGGAACACAAGCTTTGCGTAGCCTGGAACAGCAACGAGCACTGCCGGGTGTGGTCCAGAAGCAACCAGCACAAGAGGGTCTCACCTTCCGCTCCCTGTTCCCTCCGAGTCGCTCCAATTGTTCTTTGGAGACTCAGACATCCCCGTGGTTCCCCTGGCCCAGGCTACCAGGGGGTTACCATCCCTCTGCGCTGGATGCTGACCTGTTTCCGGGAGCGCAGGGCGCACTCCTCCAGGGTCTCGGCAGCCTCCAGCTTGCCCTGGCGCCGGTACAGAGCTCCCAGGTTCCTCAGTGTGGTGTTCACTGTGGGGCTGCGGAGGGTGAGAGCAGGAAGCTCAGGCAAGAAACGGGTGTTTGTCCTGCACACGGCTGACCCGTGCCAGCCCTGGCACCCCAGGAGCACCGCCAGGAGTACCCCCTGGGCATTGCTACCAGGTATGGTCCAGAAACAAATTAAACAGAAAAGAAACAGGTGAGTCGGGGCCAGAGAGATAGCACAGTGGGTAGGGAATTTGCCTTCCACGTGGCTGACCCGGGTTCAATCCCCAGCATCCCATATGGTTCCCCGAGCAGTGCCAGGGGTAATTCCTGAGTGCAGAGCCAGGAGTAACCCCCGTGCATTGCTGGGTGTGACCCAAAAAGCCAAAAAAAAAAAGAAAAAAGAAAAGAAAGAGGCGAGAGAGAGGCCACAGGGATGGTGGGTGGAATCCTCAGGGGGCTGAAATCTGAGTGTGCGTGGAGGACATATCGGGGGGGCGCTCACCTGCTCACTTTGCAGGCCTTGTACCAGCCTCCATACTCAGCATAGGGGGTGCCAGCCTCTCGGTGCCGGCCCTGCGGGAGGACAGGGAGGGGAAGCCAGACACGAAAGGGCCAGTGATGTCGAGGCACAGGCTGGCAGGGCAGAAGGTGCAGCTGGACTGGGGAAGTCAGCATGCACGTTGGGGGAGGGGAAGGGAGGAGTCGGGCGGAAGCCCTGGGTGCCCCAGCACCCGGTGACCCAGGCTGGTGCCCTGCTCACTTTGCTCATTTCTTCCCGCTCCTCCGCATGCATCCAGATGGGCTTGTGGTCATCTGGGGACGACAAGGGGACACAGAGGGGATGGGCAGTCAGGTCTGAGAACGAGGAGCTGGACACAGCGTGGGGGCAGGACACAGAGGTGACGGGACTGGGCTGAGGGGCTTGGCCTCCCCTGGGTCTGCGAGTCTCGCCCTCCTGCTGCCCCGCCCGCCCGGGCCTCGGCCCTCACCATCCACAGATCCAAACTCCTGCACGTGGGCTCGGGTCAGGATCTCTTTGTAGAGCATCTCGGCCTCAGCGTACTTGCCCTGCTTCAGGTAACAGGACGCCTGGGGCAGAAGGGGACGGCAAGAAAAGGGCGCAGGTCAGAAGACAAGGTCTCAGCCAGCCGCAGGGATTCCTACTTCTTCAGTATCTTTCTCATCTGGTCACCCCTGGCGGTGATCTATGCTCCGGGGCCAGGGGACCTCATAATGCTGAGGACTGAACTGGGGCTGGCCACCGCAAGGGTCTTGCCCCCACCCCGTGCTATTTCTCCTGCCCTTCTTGGTCTAACTTCCCTAAGAGACCCTCCTCTCACTTCCTTTTCTACTTTTGTTTTTTGGGGGGCCACACCAAGGAGGTGCTCACTTGTGGGGCTGGGGGACTATAGTATGTGGTACCGGGCATTGAGTCAGGCCCGCCACATGCAAGACAAGCTCCAGACCCACTGTCCTATCTCTCCGTGTCCCCCCTCCTTGTAGATCTGGGTCAAGAGTACTCTAGTCTGCTCCCCAGAGGCGACAGACGCTCTCCGTTCCCGCAGAGGGGGCCCTGGGATGGAGGTGAGGGCCACAGGGGGGTGGTTTGGCTGGGGCCACTGACCACACCTCCCCACCCCGCCCGCTTTGCCCCCACTCCTTACCAGGTTGTTCTTCGTGCGGGCCACATTGGGGTTGTCCAGCCCCAGCTGGCCCTCGTAGATGGCCAGCGCCCTCTGATAGTAGCGCTCCACGGCCTCGTACTTGCCCTGGTTCTGGCACAGCAGGGCGAGGTTGTTCAGCTGCTTCGCTACATCGGGATGGTCGGCGCCCAGCACCTGCAGGGGAGCAGAGGCATGCCAGGGGCCTGTGCCCACGGGTGCCTGCGGCCAGGCTGGCAGGTGCCTGCTCACCACTCACGCTCACGCGGGCCCAGGAGACAGGGACTGTGGGGTGGAAACAAGGCGGCAGGGATGGGGGGGTGAGGGATGAGGCTGACTGGAGACGCCCGAGGAGGGGAAGCAGGGGTGGGCACCTTCTCTCGAATCTCCAGTGCCCGCTGGCACAGCGGCTCGGCCTCCTTGTACTTGCCCCTCTTGCCATAGAGCACGGCGAGATTGTTCAGTGTGGCAGCCACCTGGAAGACAGGCCCGCCCCATCAGGCGCAGGTGAGGCTGGCTGCAAAGGCCCTGGAGAGGCTGATGGTCCCCACGCGGCCCCCACCAAGGCCCAGGGAAGTGGGCTCTGACGGCCAGCCAGAGTCATGAACTGGAGACTCTGGGTGGAAGGTGGTGATGGCGCCCTCTAGGGGATGTTGAACTGTCCCTGGAAGGCTGAGAGTTTGGTTTTGTGTGGGTGGCCCTCAAAAGACTGGGGGCACTACTACTTTTAGGGGAGAACGTGGTCTCTGCATATGGAACACCTCTGCTATTTGGGGCAGGGGGGAGTGTTGGGGCCACGATGCTCCAGGCTTACTCCTGGCAGTGCTCAGGGGACCTTATGGGATGTTGGGGATCAAACTTGGATTGGTCACACGCAAGGCAAGCGCCCTCCCTGCTGCTGTACTGCTGCTCCAGCCCCACCTCTGCTAATTTTGACGGTTCTGTCAAACACTCAAACGTTGAATATAAGTTACAGCTTGCGGCAGGATATTGCGTCTGGAATTTTATTTCTATATTTTGGTTTGGGGGACACCAAACCAAAATATGCAGTGTGGGGGCTCCTTCTGGCTCTGTGCTTGGGAGAGGCTCCTGGTGGGGCTCAAGGGACCATACACGTTACTGGGGTCCCAATCTGGGCCCCCATAGGCAAAGCTGTGCTAAGATGGTGCTAAGAACCATGCTTTTTTTTTTTTTTTTTTTTGCTTTTTGGGTCACACCCGGTGATGCACAGGGGTCACTCCTGGCTCTGCACTCAGGAATCACCCCTGGCAGTGCTCAGGGGACCATATGGGATGCTGGGATTCGAACCCGAGTCGGTTGTGTGCAAGGCAAATGCCCTACCCGCTGTGCTATCACTCCAGCCCTAACCATGCTTTCTAAGAAACATCATCCCTGCGTATCACACGTCCAAACACAGGGCACAATTTTCAGTCAGCTTATTTATAAAAAGAAAATTTTAATTCTCCCTCTGTCCACTTGAACAGTTTATAGTATACTGTCCCTAAAATTAGATACCCTGTATTGCCCACATCCAGACACAAAGACATGGAATCTGTCCCTGTTTATCTAACACTGGATAATAGGTCTTTTTTTGTTTAATTGGCTTCTGGGTCACACCTAGTGATGCTCAGGGATTACTTCTGGCTCTGCACTCAGGAATTGCTCTTGGTGGTGCTCAGGGAATCATATGTGGGGTGTGGGGCGCGAACCAGGGTCTGCCACTTGCAAGGTCCTACCCATCATACTATTGCTCCAGCCTCCAGAAATCAGTCTTACACCTAATCTGTCATTTTCTAGCACTATTTTTTCTTGTGGTTGTCCTAGAGATGGAATCCATCTACAGTGAGGCAACATGCTCTTCTTCTGTGTCAGCCACATCCCTGGCCTCTAGTGCTTCTTTTTCTTCCTGACTTTTGTTTTCTGGGCCACACTTTGTGATGGCTCAGGGTTTACTCCTGGCTCTGCTCAGAGATCACTTCTAGCTGGACTCGGGATCATATGTGGTGTTGTGGATTGAACCCAGGTTGGCCATATGCAAGGCAAGCACGCTCCCTGCTATACTATCACTCTAACCCTGTGTTTTTATTTTAATGTAATACGCATGCTATTTTACTACAAGTGATACCCTTAATTTTTAAATTTATACTAATAGGACACTCAACATTTTTTTGAAATTATATGTATAGACTACATGTCCTGGGAACTAAATTTTAGGAAGATATTTACTAAAAAAAAGGCATTGGATCTCATTTGACTGAAAACCACTCGGCTTAGAACTCCTGGAAGGAGGGAGTGGGGCTCCTTCTAGTGCAAAGTGGGTGGGCTGAGGCCAGTAGAGGGACAAGTTATGGGAAATTAAAAGTGCAGGACGGCTGGGGAGAGGGCTCGGAGGACTGGAGTACACACTTTGCATGTGGGAGCCCTGGGTTCTATCCCTGCCACTGTTTGGACCCCAGCACCAGGCCAGAGGAGTTTCCGAGCACCACCAGGTGTGGCAAAAAAAGAAGAAAGTGTCCCGGAGAAGCAGGGCGAAGAGGACTCACGGCAGGGTGGTCGCGGCCCAGAGTGCTCTCCCGAATGCTGAGCGCGTCATTCAGCAGGTGGGCAGCTTCCTTATACTTATTCTGATCCCTGGAAGACAGAAATGAGCAGAGGTTACCCGAAACTCCATCCCCCACGCCACAGCTTGTGGAAGGACTGAGGCACAGTTAGGGCTGGGGAGACTCTCAGGAGGAGACAAAAGGATGGGGTGAGCACAGAGTGGCCAACACACACACCTCCAGACGCAAAGCCCCCAGGCCCTAGGAGAGTCACAGTCACAGGTGAAAGCCATGGAACGGGGTGGGGGCTGAGTGCGAGAGCACTGTTTGGCGGGTCTGGCTTTATCCCAGGAGACAGAGGGGAGGGAGAGACTGGCAGAGGAAACACTGGCTGGATATTCTGAGGCTAAGACTCCGGTTAGGAAGAGCGAGAAAGCGCCCTGGCGGGGCATCCCCAGAGACCCGCAGAGAGATGCAGGCGGCACTCACCGATACACCAGAGCGAGGATGTTGAGCATGGTGGCCACGTCAGGGTGGCCACGGCCTGACGTGCGCTCCAGGTCCTCCAGCGCCTGCTTGCACAGTGGCACAGCCACCTCATAGCGCCCCTGGGCCGCGTACTGGATCACCAGGTTGTGCAGGGTCCGCAACCGCGCCGGGATCTCATAGCCGCTGGGCTGGCTGCCCTGGCCTCGAGACACTAGCCCGGCCCAGAGAAAGAACAGGAGCCACCTGACGGCCACTCCCTGCCGTCCAGTCCAGCCTCCCCACCTGCCATGGAGCGTGAGTCCTGCCCAGGCCTGCCCTGTGCTGGCTCCCACTTGAAGCCTATCTCAACGGCTATTCTGTTGTCCATTCCCAGACGCTTAGGCCCACCTTCATTCAAGTCCGTTCACTCACTCAACATGCATTCACTCACCGGGCAAAACCCAGGGGCAGTGCCAAGGGAACAAAGATAAAGATCTGGTTCTTTCCCTTAACTCACTTCCGTCCCTGGGACAGTCTCCCACAGTCACAACCCGAGACCCCTCTCCCGCTCCCTCCCCCTGCAGAGTGCCTGGCCCTTGGTAAATGGAGGGGCTCAGAAAACCCCGAACACCAGTTTGCCCCATTCCCTACCTCCTGAGGAGGCAGGAAACCCCTTCCTGAAGAGAGGGGGCCGCCTCCCACTACACCCTTCAACCCCCCTTGGGTGGACATACGGCCATTGCTGGCGTCTTCCTCCTCCTCGTTGGGGAACAGGTCATCCAGGGAGTCCTTGGTGGCTTCACCCTCCTTCTCATCCTGGAAGGGAAGAAACGGGTTGTTGGTTCTGAGCTCTCGCCCCTCATTGTGATCACCGACAAGTGGCACTTAGAAGGGGGCCCAAGCGATAGTCCAGCAGAGAGGGCGTTTGCCTTGCATGCAGCTGACCTAAGTTTGATCCCTGGCATCCTATATGATCCCCAAGCACCTCCAGGAGTAATTCCTGAGTGCAGAGCCGGGAGTAACCCCTTTGCATTGCTGGTGTGGCCCCAAAAGTAGAAAAAAACAAACGCCAAAAGCGGCATTTACAAGACCCTTAAGATCAGCCTCAAGATCAAGCTCTAGTTTACAAAGACGTGATGCTCTGGCCATAGCTCCCGATTTTTCCTTCATTAGCCGGTGGTACTTCCGTCCATCCATCTGTCCATCTGTCTTGTCTGTCTGTCCATCAACCCTAAGCCCCCCACCCTACTGCCCAACCTCCACTGCTCTCCTCTCTGCTCTCGTAATGACAGCCTGTGCCAAGAGTCCTATGTTTACACTGATTACACGTCTGTCCTGTCTCCTGAAGGAGAGCGACGATGGTGTCTCATCTGACTGACACAGGCCAGTGTCACCTTGGACTTCGGGTCTAACCGAGTCCCACACTGGGCAGATTCGTTTCGCCCCGTAGGGCACAGCAGCCAACAAACACCTCCAGCCCTCCTGCCCAGCTGCACCAGGGCGTCCTGAGCCATTCGCCCCACTTTCCTGGGCGACACCCCTTCTCTGGTCTTTCTTCGGCCATGACAATCCATCCCAACTCCTCACCCGTCCAAATAAGGAAATGCACCTACGTCTCCCCGGCTCTGCACCCACGGCCTCTCTGACCCTCTCTCAGGCCAGGCACAGGCCCCGCCCATCTTCCTGGAATTCCTCCCACACTGAAAGCCACTCAGCTGGCACCAAGCACTGGCTGTTTCTGCTGTCACAGGGTGTTCCCATGTGTCAGTCTTGTCCCCACAGCGCCACTGTAAGCTGAGAAGGCAGGAACACTCTCAGGGACCCGGGTCGCTGAGTGCAAGGCCAGTGCCCAGTCACTGTACTGTACTATCACTCTGGCCCTTGCTTCTGCTTTGCTTTTGGGGCCACACCTAGCGGTGCTCGGGGGTCACTCCCAGTAGTGCTCTCCATATGTGATCCCAGAATTTGAACCCGGGTTGTACGCAAGGCAAGTGCCTGGCCGCCTGTACTGGTCTCTCTAGGCCGTCTTTCACTGAATCTTGACATTTCTCCTACATCTTCTAAACACTGCCTAAGGTACCAGACATAGACATGCGCTGTTCAGTTAAACTTCATTTTGAGAGTAAATCTTAGGAGGGTCTTGCTCAACTGGGGTATGTTCCCCTAATTATGGCATTTAGGGCTGGGGGTTCAAATCATCCAGGTGCTTATCTGTCCCGCCCCCTCCCAGGCCTGTAACTGGGAGAGCAGGAACTCTGCCTTCTCCCAGAGCAGTGGCCGGTACCTGGCATACAGGTGTGTGGCTTTCTGTTTGTGTTGTGTCTTGTTTTCTTTCAGGGGCTGGATGTGACCACACCCAGCCACACTCAGGGCTAGAAGTGACTTCGGGTGGAGCTCAGGAGACCGTATGTGGCGCTGGGGGTCAAACCCAGGTTGGCAGGGCAGGAGGCAAGGCACCCTGTGTCCTCTCTGGTCCTATCCTCATGGTCTTTTGTTTGTAATTTGTTGTCTGGGGAAGGGACCTCCCAAGCGATGTTCAGAGAGGTGAGCGGCACCATTTTTGGTGGCACCCAGCCCAGCTGTGTAGCCCCAATGGCTCAGTGCTTGGCCCCAGAGATGCTGCTCAAGTCCAGTGGTGTCTTAGAAAGCCACCAGGGCCATACCTTGAAGGTGCTGGGGGGCCGTGCGGAGCTGAGAACCAAACCTGGGCCCTCTGCATGCAACGAACATACTCTAAGCATTTGAGCTGTTTCCCGGATCCCTAGAGTCATATAATTAAATGTTGACTGAAGCCAGCAAAATGGCACAAAGAGTTAGAGTGCATGGGTTTTTATTTGTTTTTACTTGTGTTTTGTTTTTTATTTGTGTTTTGTTTGTCTGGGCATCACATCTAGACTTTCCTGGCTGTATGCTTAGGAGTCACACTTGGCAAAGCTTGGGGAACCACCCATGGGACCCCGGGATCAATCCTGGATCAGCTTCCTGTAAGGCACGAGCTTACCTGCAGCACTATCTCTTTGACCCTGGAACGAATGCTAGGCATGCAGAAGCCCTGGGGTTCTTTTTTTTTTTTTTTTTTTGCTTTTTGGGTCACACCCAGCGCTGCTCAGGGGTTACTCCTGGCTTTGCACTCAGGAATTACTCCTGGCGGTGCTTGGGGGACCATATGGGATGCCGGGGATCGAACCCGGGCCGGCTGTGTGCAAGGCAAACGCCCTACCCGCTGTGCTATCACTCCGGCCCCCTGGGGTTCTTTTTTGTTTGTGTATGAGGCCTTGATTTTAAACTTTATTTTATTATTTTTTTTTAAGTCTTTTAGGTCACGCTGGCGATGTTCGGGGGTTACTCATGGTTGTGTGGCTGTGCACTCAGGAATCACTCCTGGAGGTGCTCAGGGGGACCAAATGGGATGTCGGTGATTGAACCTAGGTTGGCAATGTGCAAGGTAAATGCTCTACTGCTTTACTATTGCTCCCGCCTTGTTTTAAACTTTTATTCAAGTTGAATAAATGAAAATTTGAGTCTATACTTTAGGCAAGGCTCTACGTAAGGTTTCTAATCTCCCGAGTATTAAAGAGCTTTAGATATTTAATGATTATTTCTTGGCTAGAAGACATTTTTGTTAACTTTGTACAAGACAACATCCAAAATGACTAATGGATTTATGAAGTAATGGCCCTAAGAGGGTGCTTATACTATTTATGGGAAAATGATATTTGTAGAATTACACAGAAGTTAGATCAAGGTAGAGATTCACCTACTCCAAATGAGTACTTTGATTTTATAAGCTATGGATAATGCATACTTGCTTTTGAAGTCACGTCAGATGAGGTTGACATAGTTACTGAGAGTCTACTGTAAAAATGAAATTTGGCATTCCAATCAGGTGAAGTCTTCTAACTTAAATAATTTGGGGGTTCAATCCTGGTAGCATGGAGTTCCCCCAGCAGCATGCCAGCTGAAAGCCCCCTGAGCACCACTGGGGCAGCCCCCTATGTTGACGGGATGAGGGTTTATCACTTGCCCCTTGCAGTCATCTGGAGCTGGGGTCGGGGCCTGGAGCCTGGTGTCCAAGCGTCTGCAGTGCAGCCCAGCGGCTGCGACCCCAGCCCCACCACCCCGCCCAGCGCCTCCCTGCGCTCACCGCCGAGTGCCCGTCCTCATCGTACTGCCGCAGCTGCCCCAGGAACTGCAGGTGCTTCTTCTCCTCCTCCAGCTGTGCCACGGCCTGCTCACTGTGCTGGAGTCTCTGCTGGGTACCCGCCAGCTCATCCCGCAGCCACTGGTTTTCCTGGCACAGCCGCCGCACCTGGGCCCGGAGCTTCTGCTTCTCAGACTCCACCGTGCTCAGGTGGTTGGCTAAGGCCAGCATCACCTGGGAGACAGCAGGCACATCGGTGAGCACCAGACTCTGGATGGGAAGCTTCAGGGAAGCACGGGGCAGAGCAGGAGGGAGTGAGCAGACTGGTGGGGGTGGGAGATGGGGCTGGGAAGCAAGGGCTCCCAGACAGCGTGAGGACCAGAAAGAGCACTCAAGTGCTGAGCACAGATTTCGCATGCAGAAGCCCCAGGTTCAATCCCCAGCTTGGCATGGTGTCCTTCCTAAGAACTATTAGGAGTGACCCTGGAACACAGAGCCAGGTGTAGCCCCCAGACTAGATGAATCTAAATGTGCCCTGAATCTAATTTTCCTCCTTATTCTCTGCCACTCCCCTAGCCGGCCAGGGCGCTATCTGTTTCCATCTGGGAACACAACAATCTTCCTGATTCTCTGGGTTTGTTATCGCTTTTGTTTACTTCTGGTTGTTTGTTGTACTTTGCTTGTTTTGATTTTTGGTTTGGGGGCCACACCCAGCAGCGCTCAGGGCTTACTCCTGGCTCTGATCAGGGATCGCTACTGCTGGGCTCAGGGGATCACATGGGGTACCAGGGGTTGAATCCAGATTGCCTGCATGCAAGGCAAATGCCTTACCTACTGTACTATCACTCTGGGCCCTGTTTGTTACATTTGCAAAATTTTTTTTTTCAAGGGGTGGAAGCCAGGGCCTCCTGCATGCAAGCCAAGCACACACTCTACCCTGAGCCTCCCCCTGGAATGCCGCCTGTGTACACCCACGTTCCTTTAGATTCTACAGTTCTGACTAGTGCTTTGCAACGTTTCCCTCAATTGTGTTCCCCTCCCAACCTTGTCTTCTTCCTATTCTATGCTGCCCCCCCACAGAAAAAAATGTTCACCTGTGGTCCCCTAGGAATATCGTGGATGGATCTGCAGTGGAGGAACACTGGTTTAGAGTCTCTTCTCAAAACATCGGCCATGGCTTGGCACCACACCTAGCAGTGGTCAGGACTATTCCTAGTCCTTACAGTGCTAAGGAGTGACTCTGGTGAGCCTGAGCAAGCACATACGGTGTCAGGAACTGATGTTGTTTTTATTGTTTTTGGACCACAGCCGGCAGTGCTCAGAGCTGACTCCCGGCTCTGTACTCAGGGACCACTCCTGGGGGCATCTGGAGGACCATGCAGGGTCCTGGGGGTCGAACATGGATCAGCCATGTGCAAGGCAAGTGCCTTACTTCTTTATTACCTCTCCAGCCCCTAGATGATGCTTTTAAAGGGATGTTTGACCATATCATTCCTCAGGCTTGACCCAGTCTAACAGTTTTCATCTCACTCAAAGTAAAAGCAAGTGCTTATGAGTTCTGCATGATGCCATCCAACCCCATAATTCCTTCAATGGAATTTTCCATTTTATTCCCCCTTTCTCTTTACTGCAGCTATCCCGACCCCACCGGAGCTCCAGATCAAGGACTTCAAACTTGCTCTGTGCTTTGCTTAAGATGTTCTCCCATCTGATTCAACTTATGCCTTTGTCTTCGATTTTTTGCTCACAAGTCATCTTTCTTATGAGGCCTTAACAAAAACTAAATCCTCTTGTGGCTGGAGTGATAGTACATCGAGTACAGCGCTTGCCTTGCACACAGCTGACCTGGGTTAGATCTCTGGCACCCTCTATGGTTCCTTCAGCCCCGCCAGGAGTGATCCCAGAGTGCAGAGTCAGGAGTAAGCTCCAAGCACTGCTGGGAGTGGCCCAAAACCCAAAAATAAAAATTAAAAAAACCCCTTCATCCTCTCCCCATACTCTCTTACCCCCACTTCCTTTTTCTTCCTTTTGGGGGGGCGGGGAGGGGGACACCATGTGGCAGGGGGGGCGGGAAGCTATTCCTGGCTCTGTGCTCAGGGATTTGATCTAGAGTGGGCTGCATGTAGGTCAGCACCTTACCTCCAGCTGCAGCCTTCTGACCCTTCAATAAATATTATCTGCCTCCCCCATCTAAAAGTGAACTCTAGGAGACAGAGCGATGATACAGCAGGTATCATCGTAGGAGGGCGATTGCTTTGCATGCAGACAACCCGCATTTGATTCCCGGCATCCCATATGGTCTGCCGAGCACTGCCAGGAGTAATTTCTGAGTGCAGAGCCAGGAGTAACCCCTGAGCATCGCCAGGTGTGTGGCCCAAAAACAAACAAATAAAAATTAAAAAATTGAAAAGTGAGCTCCAAGACAGCCTAAGTGTTTGACCTCTGGGCTGTCGTACCTGGAGTGCCCAGAACACGCCTGGCACATGGGGGCGGGGTTTAACATGCATGCACCAGATGAATAACAGCAAGAACCTGGGACAGGGTCCCCCAAGCTTCCAATGAGACTAGGGCTCCTCCACCTCCTGCGGGCCTCTGGGCACTCTGTCCCTCCCACTCACCTGGGCCTCGCTCAGCCCCAGCTCGATGTTCTCCATGGAGCGGCGCAGCTGCCGAGCCTTCTCGTGCACCAGCCCTTCCTCATGGCCGCCTTGCTGCAGACACTCGATGGTCTGGGACAGGCTCTGAAGCACTGCTTGGTGTTCACTGTGCAGCGCCTCCAGCCCTTGGCTCACCAGCCGGGTGCTTCCCAGGATCTCCTCCTGGCTGAGCCGGTGGCCCACAGCCTCATCCCGCTGCCCCAGCACCAGGCCCGACATCCTGATGGGGGAACTGGACTGGGGAGAAACAACAGAGCTCGGATGGGGTCAAGATGGCAAAGACAGGATCCCTGGTCAGGGGGTGATGGGGACCTAAGTGTAGGAAGGACAGAATGTGGGTGGCCCTGGGGTATAACTGGTGAGTGACCAGAGGGGGAAAGGAGCTGATTAAAGGAAAGTGTGTAAGTGTGGGGGGTAGGGGGAGGGGGTGCTGGTGAGATAGAACTGAGGGTAAGGCATTTGTCTTTGATCCGGGCACCCCACCTGCCAGGAGTGATCCCTGAGTCCAGAGCCACGAGTAAGCCCGGAGCACAACTGGGTGTGGCCTCCCCAAATTATAAATAAATAAAAGTAGGGAGCAGTCAACACAAAGCAAAAGCTAAGGTAGTGGGGCCAAGAGTGAGGGAGAGGAATGGGCTTGAAAGAAGGAAGATGATGAGATGCAGAACAGAGGGATTCAGAACTTAGGGACAAGACCCACCCGTGGTGTGGCTGTGACTCAGAGCACACACCTTGTACACCTGTGACCCTGAGCTTGTCCCAGGCATAGAGCGGCCCCCAGCAAGGCCACCAGAACATAAGCAGGAGTGACCCCAGGCCCTGAGCACCATAATAAGCACAGCCCTCGTAACAATAAGAGCAACCAGAAGGAACACAGAATATAAGGATGGAACAGAAAAGGAACTGGAGTGAGCACCTGAGTTAGAGAAAGAAACCCAGGGGCCAGAGTGACTTAGCACAGCAGGTAGGGCTTTTGCCTTGAGCTCAGTCAAACTGGGTTCGATCCCTGGCACCCCATATAGTCACCGGAGCACCGCCAGGAGTAATTCCTGACTGCAGAGCCAGGAGTAACCCCTGAGCATCGCCCAGGATGGCCCCACAACAAACAAACAAAAAAACAGAAAGAGGAAAAGGAACCCAGATGTGCACACTGTGAGGGACACAAAGACTATTTAAGATGAGCCACAAAAGGCACAGGATTAAGACCTTAAAGTGGACGGCAGATGGGCAGAACGTAGCCAGAGGTATTGAAAAAAAATATGGATGGAACAGGTTTCAAAGTTAAACCAGGAAAAGGAGCGAAGGTACGAAGGGATGAAAATAGGAGGGCAGGGCACACGGCTTATCTGTACAAATGCAAACCCCGCATGCCTGCAAGAGACCATGAGACCAGGGTGCGATTTCCACCCCCTCGCCTCCACCCCTCCAGCCCCAGCAGAAAGCGGAGTGGGGGGGAGGGGGAGAAACTTTCATTGCAAGACCCACAGTAACCCCCACCCCAGCCCCAACTCTCCCCCAAGGCCCAAGATCTCCCGGCGCTATCGCCCACGCAGGTGAGTCCCCCGCGTCTCTCCAGGGCTGCTCGGCCCTGCTCTTAGACCGCGGCGCAACGTCACCCGTTGGGACCCACCCGTTCCAGCTCTCAGGCGGTCTTCCTCCCCGCCCCCCCCCCCCCGACCCGGGCCGCGTCTGCGCCCCCAGGCCTCTTACCAGCTACCACGCTCGGGCCGGACGGAGCCCGGAAGAATCGCTCCCGGCCGGCTCTGCGCAAAGTCCAGGAGTCCAGCGTCCCCCCCTGCGCTCGCCGCTGCCCCGCCACCCAGCGGCCCTGGCACGGAGCCCCACCCTGGGCAAACAGCCTCCCTCCAGCGACAGGCCTCCGGAGGCGGCCGGCGCGGCTCCGGGCCCCGGGCCGGGCGCGACTGGACCTGCGGGGCGCGGGAGGGGCGTGCCGGGCCGCGCGGCGGGGAGACCCGGTGGCCGCGCGGGCGCCGGCTGTCACCGCTGACAGGAGTCACCTTAGGGCGCGCGCGGCCGCGGGGTCACGGGGCGCGGGGTCCCGGGGGGGCGCAGGGGGCGCACGGCACGGCCCGCGCGGACGACCCAGACTGCGGACCCGGCGACCCCGAGGTCACGGAGCAGCGGGCGGCGCGGGGGGCGGGGCGCGCAGTCCGTCGGTCCGTCTGCGGGCCGGGGGAGGCGGGGTTTAACTGCAGGCCGCCCCGAGGGCCGTGCGCTCGGTCAGAGCGGCTTTGTGCCTCTGTCCGCGGACACGGAAATCAGAGGCGACGGGACCGCAAGCCCGGGCCGCAGGAAGCACTTCAGAGACTCACCTGCAGTGTGTCCGTCCGGCTGCCGCCCTGGCTGATACTGCCCCTTTAAATCCATCATGGCTACCGCCTGAGGCAATTGTTTTGACGGCTCTCGGGGGCGTGGTCTGCTGATCATCACGTGGTGCGAGCGGCGCGGAAGGATTGGCTGGGTCCATGCGCGAGGCGGGGAAGGAGGCGGGCTAAGCCTGCGGGGCCTCGGGTTGTCGGCCCGCCTCTTTTGACGTTGTTTTAAAGCGCCCGGCGGGCGTCACCCGAGGGCGCCGGGAGACCTGGCCGAGGGTGATGGTGGCGTGCTGCGCTTAGTGGAGCCGGGTCGTCCTCATGGCGCTGCGGGGGCTGGCCCGCGCTCTGGGCGCTCTGAGTCTGGCTCCCCGGGCCGTCCAGGTAATCTTTCATACCCGGGAAGCAGGCTAGGCGGTTTGCGTTCGCGCCGCCGCAGAAAGGGCGCCCGGGAGGCAGGCGGGCTGCGGGACTCTGGTCCGGAGTCGCGTTCTGCGGTCTCGAAGGCCCGTGACCTTGACCAAGGCACGCTCAGCCTTGCCGTCACAGGGTGTTGGGGGCCCTCGGACGGGATGTTGGAGGTGAAGGGTGCTCTACAGATCACCGGTCGCCCAGGTTTCAGTGATACCTGGTGTTTGTGGAATGCCTAGCATAAGCCAAGTCCAAGCACAGGGCATTTTTGTTTTTTTTAAAGCAACGCTTCCCAGGACTGGAGACATAGTACAGCGGGTAAGGTGCTTGCCTTGCACGTGGCCCACCCGCCGTCTCTCCCCCGCACCCCAATAGTTCCCTCGAGTCCCCGCCTGGAGTGAATCCCTGAGCACAGCCGGGTGTAGGGTCATGCCCCCCACCAAAAAATAAATCCGATAATCTCCATTTGAGCCGAACAGTCTACCTTCAAAACCTGGACTAGACGTGGGGTCAGATAATACAATGGGTAAGGCGGCTTGCCTTGCAGGAGGCTTCCTCGGGTTGGATCCTCCACATTCCACGTGGTTCCCCAAAGCCACTGGAGTGATTCCTGAATGCAAAGTTGGGGTAACCCCAGAACATCACAAGGTATTGCCCAAAAACCAGAAACCTGGACTAGATGTGTGTGTGTGTGTGTGTGTGTGTGTGTGTGCGCGCGCGCGCACGCGTTCATGTGCACACACAGTTACTAAGTGACAAAAATGTAGTTCTAAGTCTTGCTCGTTTGGGCCTGCTAATGTTTGAAAGATGCACAAACCTGGACTAGAAGTGTGTGTGCGTGGTGGGGTGGTGGTGGCGGGAGTCGTTGATAACAGAAGAGTTCATGGGTAAGTCTTGCTCATCCTGACCTCTGAGGCTGCTGGTTCAGTTTAGCAGATAAATACCTGAAATTCCAAACAAAATCATCCTACTCTGAGATTCTAGACATACAGCAGAAAACAAAATAAGTGATCCCTTTCCTTGCTATCTGATAAGCTCCCCGGAAACATAACATAGACAAGTAAAAGGCCTTGGGGCTGATGGTGATGTGTATATATGTAAATGTTCTACAAAATGGAATTTTCTTTTCTTTTCATCACCTGGTGATGCTCAGGGGTTACTCCTGGCTCTGCACTCAGGTATCACTCCTGGAACTATATGGGATGCTGGGGATTGAACCCCGGATTGGCTGCGTGCAAGGCAAATGCCCTCCCCACCGAACTATTGTATAAAAAAAGAATTTTTTTTTTTCTGGGTCACACTCGGCTCTTGCACTCAGAAATTACTCCTGGCTCTTGCACTTCTGGCTCTTGCACTCAGGAATTACTCCCTGGCGGTGCTCGGGGGACCATATGGAATGCTGGAAATCAAACCTAGGTTGGCCGCGTGCAAGGCAAACTCCCTACCCGCTGTGCTATCACTCCAGCCCACAAAAGGGAATTCTTTAGGAAAGGGGAGACCCATTTAAAGAACTGGAGTTCAGGCTTGGCAGGCCAGTATCTCATAGCCTGAACATTCCCAGGAGCAGCCCCAAGCACCACCAGCTGTGGCCCAAAAGTACCAAGGGTGTTTGGGGGTGTTGGGGATTGTTTAGGAAAGGAAAAATTTCTTGGAGGAGGAAGGTTTTGTGCCACGTTTTAAAGGGAAAGGCTGGAGTGGGCTGGACACGTGCTTTACATGCAGAGGGTCAGGGTTTGATTCCTAACACTTTATATGATCCCCTTAGCACTGCCAGGAGCAATCCTGAGCACTGAGCCAGGGGTGACCCTAGGGGTGGGTGAAGCCTCCTCCCCCAGAATAGAAAACAATTTTGCACCCGGAGAGATAGTACAACAGGTAAGGTGCTTGCCTGGCATGCGACCAACCTGGATTCAGTCCCCACTAGCCCCACCAGGAGTGAGGCCTTTGCTCAGCAGGGGTCGGTCTTGTACACAGCTGGGTGGGACCCAAAAGCAAAACAATCTGGGAAGAAGATATACCAAGAGGAGATATTCCATTGGAATGCTTGACAGGTAAGAGAATAAACAGAGAAGAGGTCATCAGCACACGTGCACCTGGTTCAGCACTGCCTGGCAGTGGGCCGGGGGAGCTGGTGGACAGCTGAACAGCTCCATGAGGAAGCCGGCTCCATGCAGAACCCGCTGTTGCCATCCCCAGTTCCTCTCTGATGCTTCTCTGTCAGTCAGCCTTCCAGTGAAACAGCCTCTGCTTCTCTCTAGGTGCCACACAGTGCCGTCCTCCAGCCGCCCTCCGCCCTGGCGCTGCCCCCCTCTCGCCCATTCCTTACCTCTGCAGCCCTTCCTGCTAAGTTGGGCTCCTGGAAGAGCCGTACCAAGTATACGGTCATGCCAGTGAAGATGAGGAAATCTGGGGGCCGAAACCACACAGGTGGGAGAACTGAGCAGTAAAGGGGAAAAACAGGGTCAGGCCCCAGGTCTGCTCATTGATAAGCTTCATTGGCGAGAGAGGTGTAGTTAAAGGGCATTCATTGCATTGCCCTCTGTATATGGTGCGTGTGTATAAACCACAGAGCAATTTGGTTTTGCTTTTGGTTTTGGATTTGGGGCCACACCAAATCCTAAAGTGCTCACGGTTTACTCCTGGCTCTGCGCTCCGTCATTGCTGGCAGGGCTTGGCCCTATATCTAGGGCCAGGGATTTGAACCCAGGTCGGCACCTTCCTAGCTCCAGTATCTCTCTGACTTCCCAACAGGTGTTTTTGTGTTGTATTTTGTTTTTGGGTCACACCCGACAATGCTCTGGGGTTACTCCTGGCTCTGCACTCAGGAATCACTCCTGGCGGTGCTCAGGGGACCATATGGGATGCTGGGAATCAAGCCCAGGTTGGCCTCATGCAAGGCAAATGCCCTACCCGCTGTGCTATCACTCCAGCCCCTAACGTGCTTTTGAAGATAGACTAGGGAATTGAAGAAAACTGATGTAAACCAAAAGTGCCACATTTTTCTTCAACTCTTTTTTGTTTTTGGACCACACCTAGCGGTGCTCAGGGCTTACTCCTGGCTCTGTGTTCAGATAGGGGATTGAACCCAGGTCAGACATATGCAAGGCAAACAACCTCCCTCTGAACTATTGCTCCAGCCCCCACATTTTTCTTCAGCTCTTATAAAAAAATTCAGAAGTTGGGTGCCAGAGCGAGAGCATAAAGGGTAAGACATTTGCCTTGTATGTAGCCAACCCGGGTTCAATCCCCGGCATCCCATATGGTCCCCCAAATACTACCAGGAGTAATTCCTGAGTGCAGAACCAGGAGAAAGCCCTGAGCATCAATGGGTGGGCCCAAAAACAAAACAAAAAAAAGGAAGTTTTACCTGGAAATATGACACAACTCCACTGTTATAGTTATGAGGATTATTTTATATATATATAAAAAACACATAATTATAGGATTTTTGTTTTTGGGGGGTGGGGGGCCATACCTGGTGAATGCTCAAGGGTTACTCTTGGCTCTGCGCTCAGGAATTACTCCTGGTGGGTTTGGAGGACCATTGGAATGCTGGTGATTGAACCCGGGTCAGCTGTGTGCAAGGCAAATTGCCCTACTCACTATGCTAAGACATATAATTATGTCTTAATTCCATTGTCATATAATTATGTTTGTACCAAGCTTCATGTCATCATCCCCAATTATCAGTATGCTGTGAAGATATTTTATCCTAGGGGCCAGAGTGATAGTACAGTGGATAGGGTGCTTGCCTTGCATGCACATGACCTGGGTTTGATCCTGACACCCTGTATGGTCCCCCAAGCCCTGCCAGGAGTGATCCCTGAGTGCAGAGCCAGGAATAAGCTCCTCTAGGAATTATCCCTCAGCTCAAAGCCAGGAATAAGCCCTGAGCACCGCTGGCTATGACCCATAAATGCAAAAAAAAATTTTTTTTTTTGGCTTTTGGGTCACACCCGGCGATGTACAGGGGTTACTCCTGATTTTGCACTCACAAATTACTCCTGGTGGTGCTCAGGACCATATGGGATGTTGGGAATCAAACCCGGGTCAGCCGTGTGCAAGGCAAATGCCCTACCCGCTGTGCTATCATCGCTCCAGCCCCTAAAAAATATTTTTTAATTTAGCTTGTGTCCTAATGTTGGGAAGCATTGTTCTATGTTCGGATGGGCCCATTCCCAGTGCTGGGAGCTGATTCATCTGATGTGGGATGTCCTCACATGTCCTCACCACAGGCCGAATCCAAGTGCACGGGATTGGTGGGGGCCACAAGCAGCGTTATCGCATGATTGACTTTCTGCGGTTCCGGCCCGAGCAAGAAGCCAACCCAGGGCCCTTTGAGGAGAAAATCATCACCGTCCGCTATGACCCCTGTAGGCAAGTTGGGCGCTGTGATTACGCTGTGGCTTCTCAGAGGGGATGGGACAATTCGATCCACTCACTCACCTGGCCCCTCACCCTGAGCAGGTCAGCAGACATAGCTCTAGTTGCTGGAGGCAGCCGGAAACGCTGGATTATTGCTACAGAAAACATGCAGGCCGGAGATATAATCCTGAACTCGAATCAGATAGGCCGAATGGCAGGTAAGGACACGGCACCCAGGGGTGTGGGCTGTGGGCACGAGTGTTCCCTGCTGACAAGATTCTGTCTTTCAGTTGCTGCTCGGGAAGGGGACGCACATCCTCTTGGGGCCTTGCCTGTGGGGACCCTCGTCAACAACGTGGAGAGCGAACCAGGCAGGGGGGCCCAGTATATCCGAGCCGCAGGTACAAGGCAGGGAGCAGCATAGGGCCTCCAGAGGCGTGTGAGGGTCTGAGACTCTGACCCCATGGGTTCTCGTCCTCTGCCACATCTCTGCTGGCAGAGGACAAGAAGGAAACTGAAGGGGGCCATCGAGATAGTAGTGAGGAAGGCGCTTGCTTTACACCCAGCTGATGAGGGTTCGATCCCCGGCATTCCATATGGCCTCCTGAGCACCGCCAGGAGGGATTCCTGGATGCAGAGCCAGGGGTAACCCCTGAGCTTTGCCAGCTTTGGCCCAAAACAAGGTTTTTAAAAAAGAAGGAAATTGCAGAAGCAGTGCTGGGGTCACCCCACACTTTCTGCTTCAGTCTGGTCTGCAGGGCAGAATGTGGGATTGGGCCTCTGGGAGGGTCTGTGGAGGATGCAAGGCTCTCTCCCGTGCCCAGGGACCTGTGGTGTCCTGCTCCGGAAGGTCAACGGGACGGCCATCATCCAGCTCCCTTCCAAGCGACAGATGCAGGTGTGTGACTCCCTGGGCAGGGCGTGGTACAGGAGGAGATTTGGGAATAACTTGGCCTGGCCTGCAGAACTCCCTTAGGGACTGTGTCCTGCCGAGGGCCTTCCTGGCCCATCAGCAGCATTATCCAAGAGGGGACAGAGGCGTCTTCGTTTCTTGTGGGGAGGGGGTTCTTTATTTTTCACCTTTTTTCTGAGGGGGGCACACCCAGCAGTGCTCCGGGGTTACTCCTGGTTCTACATTCAGGAATCACTCCTAGCAGTGCTCTGGGGACCCTATGGGATGCCAGGAATCACAGCCAGGCTGTGTGCAAGGCAGACACTGCTGCACTATTGCTCTGGACCCTGGTTTTCACCGTCTTTAAATGAATTAAAGTTGTTTTACAGTATTATATAAAATTTCCTCTCAAGGGCCTGGAGAGATGGCCTAGGGGTTAAGGTATAGCAACGTCAGTAGGATCCCTGGCACTACATAGGGTCCCCTGAGCACCTCCAGGTGTGGCCCAAACCCACCTCTCTTCCCCCCTAAAAAGGGAAAAGGTATGATGTCATTTAAGAACATGTTTTCTGGGGCAGGAAGATGGTGCTTGTCTTACGCACAGCCTTCCAGGTTCAGTCCCCAGCGCCACTCATGGTCCCCTTGAGCACCTGTAGGACCCATCCCTGGGCACAGCTGAGTGTGGGCCCCTCACCCCCTCCTTTCTTCCCTTTCACCTACTGCACTACCGACACTGGGACTGAGTGATGCTTCCCTGTGCCCTCCCTCCCAATGAAGCAGGCGCTAAGATTCCCGAGATCTGGGAGCGTAGGCCTGCCCCATCTCCCAGTACCCCCCTCACCCATTCCCCCCACACCCCCGCGTGCCCCCACAGGTCCTGGAGACGTGCATAGCCACAGTGGGCCGAGTATCCAACGTTGATCACGACCAGCGGGTCATCGGCAAGGCCGGCCGCAACCGCTGGCTGGGCAAGCGGCCTTCCAGCGGGCTGTGGCATCGCAAGGGGGGCTGGGCTGGCCGCAAGATTCGGCCGCTGCCCCCCATGAAGAGTTACGTGAAGCTGCCCTCGGCGGCCGCCCGGAGTTGATAAAACGCCCTAATAAAACGACCCCTTACTTGCCTCTCCGTGCTTCTGAGGGGAGGGCCGGGGAGCGGGGCCCCCGTGGGTCTGGGGGGCGGGGGAGAACGGACACGCCGCGGGCGGGCAGGCCCTTCCGGCGGCGGGGGGCCGGCGCCGAGGAAGAGGAAGGGCGGCGCGGGGGAGGGGCCGGCGGCGGCGGCTCCGCCCCGGCCTTCCACGCCCCCTCCCGCCCCTGCGCCTCGACCCTCGGGGGGCCCGGGCGGAGCCGAGCCTCGGTCTGCAGCGCCGCCGCCATCGCCTGCGCCACGTCCCTAGCTCTGCCCAGGACAGGCCGCGCCGGGACCCCCGTCGGCTTCCGAGGTGGCCAGCGCCCCTACCCCGGGCCCCCCCCCGCGCTCCGGGTCGAGCGCGAACTCGCGGGACCCCCGACCCCCTCTCTCTGGCCTAGCTCCCAGCCCTGCCTGCCCCCGGCTCCCCTCTCGCCGCGCGCCCCCTGCCCTCCCTGGCTCTTCGGGTCCTCCCCCGGGTGCCCGCGGCCCCCCTCCCTGCGCCCCCCGCATCCTGTCCCCCGAGCCGCGGGGCGCGGCGCCCTCCCGCCACCGCCCGCTCCAGCCCTCGGAGCCCCCCCACTTCGTGTTCACCCTGGGGGTCTCGCGGCGTCACCCACTGCCACGCGCACGCGCCCTCTGGGTTCGGGTTTGGCAAGCCAGCTCCCCACGCACCCGCGCTCGCGGTCCTGCGCCATCACTCCGCGCGCGCGCACGGGCGCGGACACGGGCACGCACTCAAACGCCCCTTCGGGTTTTGCACACCCGCTCTCCAGAGCTGCTGGCCTGGCTCCCGGCTGCTTGGAATTAACTTGTAGCTTCAAGGCTGCCCTGCCCCTCCCCCGCAGTCCCCCCTTTGCCCTCCCACTGCTACAAAACAACCTACTCCGGGCGCGGGGCCTGGGAGCCTCCTTCCAGCCCCTAAATTTTGTCTTCAAACTCCCCCAGAGTTCTGCTCAGGCCTGGCCCCACCCGGCCAACAGCTGTTGCCACATTTGCCTCCTGGAGGCCGGGTTGTCCTTGGTTCCCTGCCCTCTTCCTACCCTGCCTGTTTTCCCCCCTGTGTACCCCAGGTGCAGCATGGTGGGGGAACTCCGCTA
Organism: Sorex araneus; assembly: GCF_027595985.1. Taxonomy (NCBI): domain Eukaryota; kingdom Metazoa; phylum Chordata; class Mammalia; order Eulipotyphla; family Soricidae; genus Sorex; species Sorex araneus. The sequence goes on along the minus strand of NC_073305.1, from coordinate 77,259,805 downwards.
CCGGGAATTCAGAGTGCCCTTGGGGCCGGGCCTGCACGCCTATCCCGATGAGCTGGTCCGCCAGCGGGTGGGCAAGGACGGGCATCCCGAGTACCAGATCCGCTGGCTCGTCCTGCGGCGCGGGGACGAAGGGGACGGGGGCGCCGGGCCCGTGGACTGCAAGGCGGAACACATCCTGCTGTGGATGTCCAATGACGAGATCTATGCCAACTGCCACAAGATGCTGGGCGAGGACGGCCAGGTCATCGGGCCTTCGCCAGAGCCCGCGGGGGAGGCCGGGACCCTGGACAAGTCCGTGCTCCTTGAGATGGAGACCGATGTGAAGTCCCTGATTCAGCGGGCCCTGCGGCAGCTGGAAAACTGCGAGGGCTCCAGCGCGCCTGCGCCTCTGCTTCACACTGTCCACGTGCTCAGCGCCTACGCCAGCATCGAGCCCCTCACCGGGGTCTTCAAAGACCCCCGGGTCCTGGATTTGATTGTTCACATGTTGAGTAGCCCCGATGACCAGATTCGCTGGAGCGCGGGCCAGATGACCCAAGCCTTGGCCTCCCACGACGCTGGTGAGGGGCCGTGGGGGGAGGAGGGGGGAGAGGAAGGAGGGCTGGGTCAGCTCAGCGCCTCTCAGGACACGTGGGCAGGAGCCCCTGGCCTCATCAGTACGTAAGCGGTTCTGTTGGCCTTGTCTTAGCCCTAAAAGAAAGGAGGTGGGGGCTGGGGGAGGTGGCATGGGAGCCAGGGGCACATACTTTGCAGGCGTAGAACCCCATCTCGATCCTGGCACTGCATGGTTCTTGGAGCATAGCCAGGTACAGGTCCGATGGGCCCCAGCGCTGTGATTGGGCAGGCCACATTGCTGGCCTGAGCAGTGAACAGTCCCTTCAGCCTAGGCAGCTTAGGGCTGCCAGAAATGCCCCAGGCCTCCTGAGCATTACTTAGAAGGGTAACCCCTCCCACGCCTCCAGAGAAAATGAAAAAAGAGGCCAGAGCGATAATTCAGCGGGCAGCGCGCTTGCCTTGCAGCGGCTGACCTGGGTTCAACCCCTGGTACCCTGGTATCCCAAGCTCTGCAGGGTAAAGCCAGGAGGCCTATGCCCTAAGCATCTCATGGTGTGGCCAAAAAAAAGAAAAGGAGGTGGGAAGTGGATGAGGGCATCTGTGATGTGGGCCTCAAGAACCTTGCATGTTTCCAGGGCTGGAGTGATAGCACAGTGGGTAGGGTGTTTGCCTTGCACGTGGCCAACCTGGGTTTGATTCCCAGCATCCGATATGGTTCCCTGAGCACTGCTAGGAATGATTTTTTGAGTGCAGAACCAGGAGTAACTCCCAAGCACCCTGGTGTGTGGCCTCCAAACCATAAACAACCCTCCCGCCTAAGGGAAAAAACAAAACAGAAAAAGAATCTCTGATTCTCTGACCTATGCAGAGGCAGACTAGATTATTAGAATTCAGACACTCAGCGTCTGAATTCTAATAGGATGTCTCACGTGGAGAAGTGTTAAAGCAAACTCTCCCTCTGGTGGCAAGGAAGAGTGGTGGGCTGAGAGCAGAGACAGGAGCAGGTACTGACTGGAGTGTGGCTTTCAGCGACCCGGACCCACATCCTACTGTCTTTGAGCCAGCAAGAGGCCATCGAGAAGCACCTAGATTTTGACAGCCGCTGTGTCCTGCTGGCTCTGTTTGCGCAGGCGACACTCGCAGAGCACCCCATGTCCTTCGAGGGCATTCAGTTCCCTCAGGTATTGTGTGGGTGTAACGGGAGGGGGTTGTGTCATGTTGGAGGGGAACGAGGGGGGGGCCGGGGGCACAGAGGGAGGACCTGGCCTTGGTACCTGTTCACGGAGGCATGCAGTGGGGCTCCGCGGGGACAGGGGGACCTAGGCTGACCGCTGTGTCCTGCAGATCCCGGGCAGGTCACTCTTCTCCCTGGTCAAGCGGTACCTGCTGGTCACGTCCCTCTGGGATCAGCTGAACGAGCATGTCCAGCCCCAAGCCCAGGACGGCACCACCCCCGAGGAGCTGAGCGGGGAGCGGAGTCGCCTGGAGCTGGAGTTCAGCATGGCCATGGGCACCCTGATCTCGGAGCTGGTGCAGGCCATGCGCTGGGATTGGGCGTCCAGCCGGCCGGGCCCGGTGGCGCCACCCGTCAGCTCCCAGCCGCCGCCTGCCGATGCGGGCCTGGAGCTCCTGGACGCGCAGGCCGCTCTGCCCTTCCGCAGGGCCAGGCGGTTCCGGCCGCGCTCAGAGTTCGCTAGCGGCAACACCTACGCCCTGTACGTGCGGGAGACACTGCAGCCCGGCATGCGCGTGCGGATGCTGGACGACTACGAGGACATCAGTGCGGGCGAGGAGGGCGAATTCCGGCAGAGCAACAACGGCGTGCCCCCCGTGCAGGTGAGGCGGCCTCCGGCCCATGCCTCCAGGACGGGCGCTGCGGGGGCATCCTGCTGGGTGGGGGACGGGCAGGGTGTCTGCCCAAGGAGAAAACCCGAACACTGACAAAGGACGCGTGGGAGCCAGAGCAATGGCACAGCAGGGAGGGAGTTTGCCTTGCACGCGGCCGACCTGGGTTCTATCTCGGGCATCCCATATGGTCCCCTGAGCACCGCCAGGAGTAGCCCCTGTGCATCGCCGGGTGTGACCCAGAAAGAAAAAAAAAAAAAAAGAGCAGTGAATAGATGGACTTCTGGATTCTGGAGGGCTGAGCTGAGGATTTGATCCTGCAAGAAACTGACTCTTCAGACTGACCTAAAGGTCAGGGTCAGAGTGACTGGGAGGACGTTTGTGGACAGCAGCCATTAGGAATGGAACGGTACGGCAGAGCCCAGGCCAGGGGCGAGCGTCCCCAGGGCATAGGCTCCTGGTTCCTGTGTGCCAGTGGTCACTGTTTGCAGATTTTTCCCAACATGGTCATGTGACCCCTTCCTGTCTTTCTCCCTGTTCGGGCACACTTCCCGTCCCTTCTTGTTGCTGGGGTATTTTTTCAGAGGGGGGCGGAAGTGGGGTACACCTCACCGTGTTCCAGCATTACTCCCAGCAGTGCTCTGGGGGCCGTGTGGGACGAGGGATGGAACCTGGCCTCGTGCGTGCTCCAAGTCCTCCCCGAGTCGCCATCACTTGGCTTGATGGTGCTCACCGGGGGCTGCAGGCCTTTGCCGCGCTTGCACTCTGGTGGGGCTCGCACAGTGGCTAATGGGGGGCCGCTGAGCTCACATGGAGCTTCAGTCATGGTGCTCCCACACAGACGGGGTGTGGGAGGTCACAGGACATGCTCTCTTGCAGGGGAGGGGGGCGCTGGGGGGTGCCAGACTGCAGAGGAACTTAGCACCAGTGACTCTTGGGGTCGGGGTGGGGGTGGGGGGACACAACACACTCAGTAGTTCTCAGGGGTTGCTCTTGGCTCTGAGCTCAGGATCACTCCTGGGATGGCGGGGGTGGTGGGGGAGGCATCTGTGGGGTGCCAGGGATTGAACCCGGGTTGGTCATGTGCAAGGCAAGTACCTTACCCTCTGTACTCTCTCTCCAGTCACATTCAGTGACACGTTCAGTGACACTGTCTTCCCAACCGCCGTCTTTGTGGGGAGAAGGGGTGGTGGAGGGGGTGAGGTGGGCTCATCCAGGCCACCCCTGGCAGGGCTCAAGGGCTCCTCCTGCCGCTGTGTTCAGGAGTGACCCCTGACGGTGCTCTGGACACCGTATGTGGTGCCTGGGATGGACCCAGGGTGGGCTGCAGCAAGCTAAGTGCCCTGACCCCTGTGCTCTCTCTCCGGCCCCCCTTCCCTCCTGCCCTCACCACCCCTCCCCCCTCCAAGGTGTTCTGGATGGCCACGGGCCGTACCTACTGGGTTCACTGGCATATGCTGGAGATCCTGGGCTTCGAAGAAGATGTGGAGGACGTGGCCGAGGAAGAGGTCTACCAGAGCGCGGCGCTCGGTGGCTCTCTGGGTGCAGGTGAGCCCCGGGCGGACACGGGGGTGAGCGCCAAGGGGCCGAGCAGCGGCGTGGCCGTGTGGACAGTGACCTCTCCCTGCAGTCCTGCCCATATGGCGGTGGAGGCCCATGCGCGAGCTCTACGCCGTGCCCTACGTGCCCCCCGAGGAGGAGGAGCCGGAGGAGAACGAGCACCTGTCCCAGGCCGAGTGGTGGGAGCTGCTGTTCTTCATCAAGAAGCTGGAGGGCTCCAAACATCAGGAGGTTCTGCAGATCCTGCAGGAGAACCTGGACGGGGAGGTGGGAGCCGCGGGCGCATTCAGGGGAGGCAGGAGGGTGGGAGGGAAGTTTCTAGAGCCTCTGGGGGTGTTGGCGGGGCAAACCTCTCCCTGCCAGGAGAGAGCTGGCGCAGAGCAGGGGGTGATGGCTTCTCCCCGGGGACAGATTCTGGACGACCAGCTGCTGGCCGAGCTGGCCATGCCCATCGAGCTGGCCCAGGACCTGCTGCTCGCCCTGCCCCAGCGACTCAGCTGCGGCGCCCTCCGGGACCTCCTCACCTGCCGCATCTACCGGAAATTCGGGCTCCAGGCCCTGGCGGAACAGCCGGTCTACCCCTCCCTGCTGGCGTCCCCAGCCCCCGATGCAGCCAAAGGGAAAGGTGAGGCCCGGGAGAAGCTTGGAGGGCCGGAGCGTGGGCTCTGCAGGTGGGCCCCCAGGTCCTCTCCAGTGTCTTTGTGGAACCCCCCCCACCTCTAGCTGTGACCTTCTCGCTAAAACAAACCTGTCCATGCTGCTCTGTGTGTGACCCTTTCTGGGAGATGGGGCCCCGTCAGGGGGAATGTGAAACGCAGAGGGGCACTCTCCGGAGAACGAGGGAGTGTGGAAAGTGAGAACAGTTTCGGGCAATTGGAAGCCTTGAAGGCTTCACGTTTAACTGTGGTAGGGGAGAATCATTCCATGGTTTCATTTATTTATTTGTGTTTGGTTTGGGGCCCACACCCGGCCATGCTCAGGGGTTACTCCCGGCTCTGCACTCAGGAATGACTCCTGGCAGTTCTTGGGGGACCATATGGGATGCCAGAAATCCAGCCCAGGTCGGCCGTGTACAGAGCGAACACCCTCCCCACTCTACCATCTCTCCTGCCCCTCGTAGTTTTAATTTTTATTTTACCAGTTTCATACAGCAAATCTAGCTCTCACACGTGTAAGGCATCCACTTTACCACTGAGCCATACCCCTGCCCTCAATGTTCTTTGGTGGGGTTTTTTTGTTTGTTTTTTTTTGTTGTTGTTTTTTGGGGGGTCACACCCGGTGTTGCACAGGGGTTACTCCTGGCTCTGCACCCCTGGCAGTGCTTAAGGGACCATATGGGATGCTGGGATTCGAACCTGGGTTGGCCGAATGCAAGGCAAATGCCCTACCCACTGTGCTATTCCTCCAGCCCCTGTTTGGTTTTGTTTTTGTCTTTTTTTGGTTTCTGGACCACACTAGGCCATGCTTAGAGGTTACTCCTGGAGGTGCTCAGAGGACCATATGGAATACCAGGGATCAAACCTGGGTCGGCAGTACGCAGGGCAAGTGCCCTCCCCACTGTATTATCTCCCTGACCTTGCCTCCATGTTTTATACATGAGATAGATATGTGTGTGCTTATACTTTTATATGTAGTGTATAACATGCAGTAGATTTATAAGTATACACATATGGTTTATTTTAAATCTTTCGCTCTGTATTTTTATAATTTTTTGTTTTTGGGCCACACCTGGCAGTGCTCAGGAGTTACTCTTGGCTCTGCACTCAGGAATCACTCCTGGCGGTGCTCAGAGAACCATATATTGTGTCGAGGATCAAGCCTGGGTCAGCTGTATGCAAGGCAAGTGCCCTACCTGCTTGTTTTCATTTTCTTGAAAAATTTTAATTTTATGCACCAGGGATCACAAATGTGTGCAGCCGAGGTCATGCTCAGTGCCTGTGGGACACCAGCAGTTGGAACTCCTGACAGTAACCTGCAAGGGTGCTGGGAGGTGCCCCGAGCCCCTGTGTGATTCTTGCAGTTTTCCCCTTATTAAGTTTTTGTTTTCTGTTTTTTGTTTTCTTTCTGTTTGGGTCACACCCAGCAGTGCACAGGGGGTTACTCCTGGCTCTGCACTCAGGAATTATTTCTGGCAATGCTTGGGGGACTATATGGGGTGCCAGGGATCGAACCCAAGTCGGTCACATGCAAGGCAAACGTCTTACCCCTGTACTATAACTCCGGCCCTCCCCTCATGGGTTTTTTTTTGTTGTTGTTGTTTTTCGCTTTTTGGTTCACACCTGGCGATGCTCAGGGGTTACTCCTGGCTCTGCACTCAGGAATTACCCCTGGCGGTGCTCAGGGGACCATATGGGATGCTGGGAATCGAACCTGGGTCGGCTGCATGCAAGGCAAATGCCCTACCCGCTGTGCTATTGCTCCAGCCCCCTCCCCTCGTGTTTTTTTTTTCTTTTTTCTTTTCTTTTTTTTTTTTTTGATCACACCCGGCGATGCACAGGGGTTTCTTCCTGGCTCTGCACTCAGGAATTACCCCTGGCGGTACTCAGGGGACCATATGGGATGCTGGGAATCGAACCCGGGTCGGCCGCATGCAAGGCAAATGCCCTACCCACTGTGCTATTGCTCCAGCCCCCCCTCGTGTTTTTTAATACCGAGTAAAACCCTGCTGTTTCTGGGGCCAGAGCCACAGCACAGCAGGTAGGGCACTTGCCTGAGCACCACCAGCAGTGATCCCTGAGCGCAGACAGGAGTAAGCCCTGGGTGCCTCCAGGTGTGGCCAAAGAAACAAACCAACCTCTGAGTTTCCAGACAGACTTTGCTGCTTTGCTGCTTTAAGGTTTGAGGCTGGGCGCAGTAGGATGGTAGGTAAATTTCTTGCACGCACAAGGACCTACATTTGTTCCTTGGCACCCCATGAGACCCCACCCCCGCGCCACTGAGGGTGGCCTCACAACTGAAAGGAAGACAAAGAATGACATTTGAATTTGTTTTGAAACTGCTCTATAAATATATTGAGGGGAACTGGAGACATAGTCTGGGGGTAAGGCACTTGCCTTGGATGCAGCAACCCCCTGGCTAATCCCCCAACACAGCATTCGATTCCCCGAGCCCCTCCAGGAGGGATCCTTAGTGCAGGGACAGGAGTAAGCCCTGAGCACTCCTGTGTGGCCCAACAGCCAAAATTGTTTCAAATAAGTAAATCCACTGAGCTACTATAACTTTCCCATTTTAACTGTGCTCCACGGCTACTCCTGGCTCTGTGCTCAGGGACTGACTGAATTGGGTTTGGCAGCAAGCAGAGTGGGAGCCTTTCCCCCACGCTCGCTCTCTCTGGCCCAAACCTAACTTCCAAGGGGAACAACAACAAAATCCAGGATGAAGAGAGGCCTCCGAGGCGGGGGCGCGTGCCCTGCGCGCCAGCGCCCCGGGTGACAGCCTGGCACCGCCTCGTCTCCCGGCCCCGAGCCAGGTGAGGCCACCAAGCAAGACAGATGGTTTGAGGATGTGGATTTGCCATCATCTTGCTGCCAATAAAGCTCCTTCTCGACCCAATCAAATCAACTCATAAATCGCAGTAGGAGAGACAGGTTTAGGGGGCAGGCCTTGCTTGTCGCGGCCCCCTGCACTATAGCATCCCCCAGTATCTCCTGGTGCAGCCCCGAAGCCCCCAGCACCACGAGGATAGCCTCAGGGTCCCGTCCCTCAGCGCCATTGGTGAAACTCAGCTTCAGACAGAAACAAAAACCCAGGGACTAATGCAGCAGGTAGGGTGTTTGCTTTGCATGGGGCTGACCAGGTTCAGTCTCTGCCCCTCCCTCCCCCAAAATAAACCAAGAAGACCCTTAGGAGAAATTAGGAAAGAAATGCAGAGGGGTTTTTTCTTTTTGTTTTTCATCCTTTTGGGTCACACCGGTGCTGCTCAGGGGTTACTCCTGGCTCTGCACTCAGGAATTACTCCTGGTGGTGCTCAGGGAACCATATGGGATGCCGGGGACCAAACCCGGGTCGGCCGTGTGCAAGACAACCGCCCGTCCCGCTGGACTATCGCTGCTCCGGCCCCCGGAAATGCAGAGTTGGGGCTGGAGCTATAGTATATAGTAGGGAGGGAGTTTCCCTTCCACATGGCCGACCTGGGCTCGACTTTCCAGCAACCCATTTGGTCCCCTGGAGCTCTGCCAGGAGTGATCCCTGAGCACTGCCGGGTACGGCCCCGAAACCAAAAAAAGAGAAATGCAGTTTCAGATCTGTCACTCCACATCCCTCCCTCTGAGCACTCTGCTGACCAGCCCCCTCCCTGCAGCCAAGGACTCCCTGTCGGCGGGCGACCACATGCCCCTGCAGCGCCTGGCGGAGAGCTTCGGTTCAGCCGGGAAGATCATTCTGGAGCTGGAGCGCGTCCTGAGCGCGGAGAGGCCGCAGGAGAGCGAGGTCCGGCCAGTCCTGCAGCAGCTCCTGCAGGAGCCGCAGCCCTTCCTGGCACTGATGCAGAGTCTCGACTCGCCGCCCGCCAACAAGGCCCTGCACCTGGCCATCCTCAGGTGAGGCCTGGGCCCGGAGGCGGGGCTCCCCCACCTCCCGGCTGCCCCCGGCCCTGCTCAGCTCCCCACCCCCCTCTGCTCTGCAGAGTCCTGCTGCGGCTGGCGGATGTCCCTGACGCCCCACTGCTCCCCTGGCACGAGGCCATGGAAGCCTGTGTGGCCTGCCTGCGGTCCCCAGACACTGACCGAGAGGTACCCTGCCTGCCGGGGAGGGGCCAGGCCACCTCGGGGTGCTCACCAGCATGGCGTGGGCGGGGCTCTGGGGGCACTGGGGCCTGGGCACTCTTGCGTTGGGTTTGGATTTCAAACCGGAATTGTCATGGAGCTGGAGGGAGAGGGCAGAGGGTAGGGCGCTTGCCTTGCATGCAGCCGACCCAGGTTTGATCCCCGGCATCCCGTATGGTCCCCTCAGCCCACCAGGAGTGATCCCTGAGTGAAGCCAGGAGTCAGCCCTGAGCACCTCTGGGTGTGGCCCCAAAACATGTGAGATAGGACAGGGGTCAAGGCACCTTCTTTGTCCATGATTTTCCCCATCCACTCCCTGACACCACCAGGAGTGATCCCTGAGCACTGCTGAGTGTGACCCTAGCCCACCCCACCCCCAATAAAGAAGGTCAAAATTGAATGTCAGGCCAGAGAGAGGGCTCGGGGTCAAATGTAGGCTTGGCAGCAGGAGGCCCAGGTTCTACCCCTGACGTGGCAAAGATCGAGGAGCACAAACCAGCAGTAGTGCCTGAGCAACTCTCAGGTGTGATTTCCACGCCAAGATAGAAACTATACAGTCGAATTGAATTTTATTGTTTTTACTAGGTAGTTTAGGGCTGGAGCGATAGTATAGCGGGTAGAGTGTTTGCCTAACAAACGCAGCCAACCTTGGTTCAATCCTTGGCATCCCATATGGTCCCCCAAGCACCGCCAGGAGTGATTCCTGAGTGCAGAGCCAGGAGTAACCCCTGAGCATCGCTGGGTGTGATGCAAAACCAAAAAAAAAAAAAAAAAAAAAGGAAAAAGAAAAACACAAATCCAAATCCAAACAGCGTAATATAGTATGTACTGAGAATTCTTGCTTCCTTCTAAGCTCCTGTTGTATCTTCTCCCACCCTCTCCACACGCGCTCACACACACACACACAAACACACTATGGATTGTCACTGGAGTTCATTTTTATTTCCTTCTGGTGCTTCCCTGCACAGATACAAACGAATTCAAATGTTCAGCCTTACTTGCTGTTTTCTTCTTTGTACCAAAAGTCATAGAGGCCCCGGGAAGCAGCTCAGCAGTAGCTCACACACCTTGTGTGAATAAGGCCCTGGGTTCTATCCCTGACACCCCCCCAAATAAAGACTTTATAAACAGAACCCAGGAGGCCGGGGAGAGGGTCAACAGGCTGAGCACCTGTGTTACCTGTGGGAGCTCTGTCCCCCCTACCATCGGAACCCCCCAAACACACACACACGCACACACGCACACGCACACACGCACGCTGGCACACATGCAACATTTAAGCCACAGCGCCGCCTCCTGGGAGAGTGGGGGAGTGCAGACGCTCAGCATCCTGAGTACGGAGGATTTGGGAAGGGCCTGGAGAAGTCGGACCCCAGGGTTCAGACACAGCCTGTTCTTCCCAGCCCCCTCCATTGCAGCCTGGTCCAGCCTACTCTGCTAGGGGTCCGGGCAGTGCCCCCCCCCGGAAGTTCCCCTGTGACATCTGCTGTCAACAGAATCAGTAGCGAGAACTGGGGGACATGTCTGTCTGTCTTTCCCATTCCTGTCTTTGGTTCTCTGACACTGCTTCATTCCCTCTGTGTCTCTTTTGGTTACTTGGTTTTCGGGGCCCAGCTGGTGGCCTAGATAGTCAGGTGTCATTTCCGGGAGTACTCAGAGGACCAGGGATCCAATGCGGGGCTCCCTTACCCGGAGCATGCGCTCAGCCCTTGGAGCCGGCCTCTCGGCCCCCTCCGGCCTCCATCTGCTGGTCCCCATCCCCCTCCCTGGCCTCCCGCCCCCCCGCAGGTGCTGCAGGAGCTGATCTCCTTCCTGCACCGCCTGGCCACAGTCAGCAGGGACTACGCCGTGGTGCTGAACCAGCTGGGAGCCCGGGACGCCATCTCCAAGGCCCTGGAGAAGCACCTGGGGAAACTGGAGCTGGCCCAGGAGCTGCGGGACCTGGTGTTCAAGTGTGAGAAGCACGCCCACCTCTACCGGAAGCTCACCACCAACATCCTGGGGGGCTGCATCCAGGTCAGGAGGAAGGGCAGTGGGGCGGGTGCGTGTGGGAAGCCGCGGCTGAGGCTTGTACTGGACTCCCTGGCTCACCCCCTGGCCCATCTGGCCTCCCAAGGAAGCAGCCCCGTTGCCTCAGGGCTGCTGCCTTGTGTCGCCCATGTCCCTTCTCTCCCTGCACCCCGTCCTCTCTCCCGTGTGGCCGCAGATGGTGTTGAGCCAGATCGAGGACCACAGACGCACCCGCCGGCCCATCAACGTCCCCTTCTTCGACGTCTTCCTCAGATACCTGTGCCAGGGTGTGTGCCCACCTTGCTCTCTTTTCCAGATTTCTTATTTTTATTTTGTTTGTGTGGTTTTGGGGCCACACCAGAGATGCTCAGGGGCTACTCCTGCCAGGGCTGGGGGCACCGGTATATGGGATGCCGGGCATCAGACCCAGGTCGGCCTTGTGCAATGCAGATACCCCTCCCATTGTGCTCGCCCCTGGCCCCTGTTCCCTTCACCCGCTGCCCTCCGTGGCCTCCGTCCCAGCCACTCTGCCCACCCCAGGCTCCAGCGTGGAGGTGCATGAGGACACGTGCTGGGAGAAGGTGGAGGTGTCCTCCAACCCGCACCGGGCCTGCAGGCTGACCGACCGCAACCCCAGGACCTACTGGGAGTCTAACGGCACCGCCGGCTCCCACCACATCACCCTGCACATGCGCCAGGACATGCCCGTCAGGTGCCCGCGCCTGGGGGCCTCCCGCACACCCGCGCTGCCTTTCCCATCTGCTGTTGTGAGGACCTGCCAGGGCTAGGGGTGCGGTGCCAGGGATGGGACCTGGGGGTCTTGTACCCACTGCCCCCTGAAGCCACTGAGGGGCTCCCCTGCGGCCTGTGAGGCTCTGTTCTGACCCCCCTTCCCCGTGCCCAGGCAGCTGAACCTCCTCGTGACCAGCGAGGACTCGAGCTACATGCCCGCGAGGGTGGTGGTGTTCGGGGGCGAGAGCGTCAACTCCCTGAACACAGAACTCAACGCGGTAGGGGTCCCTCCCCGAGGGCCACCCAGGCCCCCCCCCCCCGCTACTCCCCATCGGGAGCCCCCTGGGAGATGGGGTCCATGGGTCCTAAGGGCTGGGGACGTGGAGGGGAACACGGGCAGGGAGCACAGCCTGCCGAGGCTGTGTGGGTGACAGCCCCTCGGTGCCCGCCAGGTGAACGTGCTGCCCTCAGCCAGCCGCGTGATTCTCCTGGAGAACCTGACCCGCTTCTGGCCCGTCATCCAGATCCGCATCAAACGCTGCCAGCAGGTAGGGCCAGGCCTGGGCTGCAGCCCCAGTGCCTACAGGGCCGGGAGTGAGGCTGGACGTCGGGGGTGGGGGGAGGGGGAGGGGGAGGTGCACAGCGGCCTGTGCATCTTGCAGGGCGGTATCGACACACGCATCCGGGGCCTGGAGGTCCTGGGCCCCAAGCCCACTTTCTGGCCCGTTTTCCGGGAGCAGCTGTGCCGGCACACACGCCTCTTCTACATGGTTCGGGCGCAGGCCTGGAGCCAGGACATTGTGGAGGACCGCAGGGGCCTCCTGCACCTGAGCAACAGGTGAGCGAGGGCGCAGGTGTGCGAGAGAGGCTAGAGGGAGGGCCTAGGATTCTTAGGGAGGTGGGCCCGGAGAGTTCTGCAGCTGGGGAGGGGCAGAACAGGAAAAGTGAGAGGCGGTGGCGGGCCGGAGCCCTAGTACCGCGGGGAAGAGACTTGCCTTGCATGCGGCTGACCCAGGTTCAGTTCCCGGCATCCCGTATAGTCCCCTTAGCACCGCCAGGAGTGAGCGGGAGCCTGGCATGAGGGCTCAGGGGAGCTGCTTGCTTGTCCCGTCATCCTGGGTGATGAACAGCTCAGCGCCCCGATAGCTTCTGCCCCCACGCGCCCCCAGCCTCCGAGGGGCACAGGGAGCAGCGCGGGCAGAGCACTGGCCTGGCGGGTGTGAATCCCTGGGTTCTAGCACTGGCACCTCCCCAAAACTTGGAGGGCCAGAGAGCTGACACGGGGTAAGGTTACGACAGTGTGGGTGACATGACCTGATGTCCTTGAGACGGTCCTCGTCTCCCTTGTAACCTTGGGAGCCTGGGAACGCCCTCCAGATGGGCTCCTGTCCTTGAGGTGGTCCAGACCCAGTTTTGCAAAATAACACACTTGGGAAGTTCTGTGTCCTTGCTGTCCTGCCAGCTGCCTGCAGATGCTCCCACCCCCAATCAGATACTCTGGACAGCTTTTGTTCTGAACCCAGTTCGTTTGTTGTTTGTGTTTGGACCACACCCTCTGTGCTTAGGACTTTCTCTTGGTTCTGTTGTTTGTTGTTCTGTTTTGTTTCCGGGAGCACACCCTACTGTGTTCAGGACTTTCTTCTGGTCCTGTTGTTTGTTGTTTTGTTTTGTTTTGGGGATGGAGGGGTCACACCTACTGTGCTCAGGGCTGAGTCCCGACTCTGCACTCAGGATCACTCCTGGCAGTGCTCGGGGGACCATATGTGTTGATGGGGATCGACCCCGAGTCCACTGCATGCAGGGGGAGCTCCTGCCCGCTGTACTTTCTGGCCCAGGACCTAGTTTTGTTTGGCGCGTGAGCTCAGCTGGACTCGCCATGGCACACTGTGGGTGGTCCCTGCTGCGAGCACTGCCGGGAGTCCCTCCAGAGCAGTGCCAGGAAAGGCCCCTGAGCACTGTGGCTGTGGCCCAAAAACCAAAAGAGAAAAAACCCTAAAAATCTTTTCTTCCCAGGCTCATTGGGGCTCTGCGCCAGGAGCAGAGTTTTGCTGACCGCTTCCTCCCCGACGACGAGGCTGCCCAGGCCCTGGGCAGGACGTGCTGGGAGGCGCTGGTCAGCCCCCTGGTGCAGAACATCACCACCCCGGGTAACCACACCCCCCCTGTAGCCGCCCCCGCTTCTCCACCATGAGCCATTTTGGCACGAGCATCTGTGCACGCATCCCCCTGTCCCTCACCTCCCGGCCCTGCTGCCCGTCTCCCCGTGCCCCCCGACCCCGGCTGCTCGACGCTGACCGCACCCTCCCTTCCAGCCTCTCTCCATGCCGTCTCTCTCCCCCCGAGGCTGCCTGCGGCCCTG